>NC_054881.1:1285382-1585382 GCF_018320785.1 Cheilinus undulatus
TTGGGTTGATATTTGTCCATTTCTCAGATGTGTGATGGAGTTAATCTCAGATTAATCGCTGTATCAGTAGCATGTTTGGGTTGATATCAGTCCATTTCTCAGATGTGTGATGGAGTTAATCTCAGATTAATCGCTGTATCAGTAGAATGTTTGGGTTGATATCAGTCCATTTCTCAGATGTGTGATGGAGTTAATCTCAGATTAATCGCTGTATCAGTAGAATGTTTGGGTTGATATCAGTCCATTTCTCAGATGTGTGATGGAGTTAATCTCAGATTAATCGCTGTATCAGTAGCATGTTTGGGTTGATATCAGTCCATTTCTCAGATGTGTGATGGAGTTAATCTCTGCTCTGAGCACTGGTAAGCAGACTAAAACCAGTTCACATGTGGGTCAGCTCTGACACCAGGGTCTCTCCATGAACTGACCTGGCCCCGCCTCCTCTCAGCTCCCCGGTCTGATGGACGTTCTGATGGAGAATAAGTCCATGAAGAAGAAAAGGAGGAGGAGGAGGAGGAGTGGTAACCTGCTGAACCTGAGAGCCTCTCCCCATCGATTATGGAGATCTCTCCGCCGCTGACCCGGCCCGTTATGAGTCTTAACTATTGATTAAAGACGCAGCGGAAAATACTTTGGCCGTTAAATCAAGACGGTCATTCAATTAGCCCCGCCCCCCTCCACGCTGCTCAGAATCAGCCGCAGTTTAAAGGATTTCATTTTAGTGTATGAACAGAGGCGTTTAGATTAGATTAACTCTGGTGAGGGGGGGTCTAGTCATGAAGAGAGGGCCACAACCCCCAGCACTTTACCCCCCACCTCTCTGATATGGTTTCTGTGATCCTGCACAGACATACCAGATCAGTGAGGATCAATAACTATCAATAACTCTATCAATAACTCTTTCAGTCTAACAGATGTAGTGATATAGTAATGGATAGAGATTCAGCCAATAGCAGGTGTTCACAAAGGCATACATCTTTAATTTAACCCTTTATTGCTCAGTCATTCTCCCAGCTATGGAGTTTGTGAGCATGAACCCGTGTTTTTATAGAGTACAGATGATTATTTACTTATCTATCATAGCTCTGGTTTCCTTTAAGAATGTGCATCCCTCTGCCTCATCATCATTTAAATTCCTTCATCATTAGATTACAGATTCTTGATCCGTCTTTAAGACGAGGCAGTGATCAGATTATTGGTCCAAAGATGGCCGCCATGCCTAGAGTGCTTTATGACTAACCCTGACATGTTTTTATCTCTGCAGGAGTTCAATATTCAAGGAGGCAACGCTGAATATCTCCAGCATAAGTCTGCTCCCTCTCTCTGATTTTTGTAGATACTATTGATTATATAATCAAACGTTTTGACAGCTATCCACTGTCTAGCCTGGTCTCTGTGCAGAAGCAGCATGCTAGCTGTCAAACAGCATCACTTTAGAGACTCTTTAACACCCACCCTGCTGTGAGACTAACTGTTACAAATCGGTGTTTTTCTGCTTTATAGGATTACAAAGAGCCCCCGAGGAGGGGTCTGCATGGACCATGCGTGGGGGGGTTGTAAGAGGGACAAAGGGACCGTGTGAACCAGACTTTGTCAGGGTCTGCTGGTCCCAGCATGAACCAGTCTTTTTTATCAGGGATGTACACAGTAACATGACTGGGCAATCAAACACTCTACTATGGAGTCATTATTGTTGCAAAACTCGAGAGCATAGATCCTGAATTCTGGTCCCAGACTTTTACTTTCCATTCAAAGCTGCTGTTGTGCTCTAAACTGCCTCCTTGTTCTTAGATTTTCTCTGTGCTCTAAAAGTCTGCTACAGCTCTAATCTTTAGTTGATGATCACATCTTCTGATCACACCGTTCTCCTTTATCCAGGCTGATTCTGATTGTTCGTTAAACTGACACACTCTGATTTTTCAAACAAAACTTTTCTGTGCTCTAAACATAATTCTACCCGTGGTTATTCTAAAGAACCAACCGATAGGAAACAGGTAAAGGATGGACCAATCACGTTAGCTCTGCCCGTTCTTGCTATGCTGTTCTCCTGGAAACACTGCTTTGATCTCACTAAGAGAGGCCGAACATTCCATTATGTTTGTTCTGATCTCATTAAGGGAGGCCTAACATTCCATTATGTTTGCTATGATCTCACTTAGGAAGGCCTAACATTCCAATATGTTCTCTTTGATCTCACTAAGAGAGTCCTAACATTCTAATTTGTTTGCTATGATCTCGTTAAGAGAGTCCTAACATTCCATTATGTTTGCTTTGATCTCACTAAGAGAGTCCTAACATTCCATTATATTGGCTTTGATCTCACTAAGAGAGGCCTAACATTCCAATATGTTTGCTATGATCTGGCTAAGTGAGTCGTAACATTCCATTATGTTCGCTTTGATCTCACTAAGAGAGGCCTATCATTCAATCACAATTGCTTTGTTCTCACTAAGAGAGGCCTAACATTCCATTATGTTTGCTTTGATCTGGCTGAGAGAAGCCTATCATTCTATCACAATTGCTTTGGTCTCGCTAAGAGAGGCCTAACATTCTAGCACAATTGCCTTGGTCTTTCTAAGATAGTCCTAACATTCTATAACATTTGCTTAGGTCTCACTAAGAGAGGCCTAGTATTTTATCACATTTGCTTTGGTCTCACTAAGAGAGGCCTAACATTCTATAACAATTGCTTTGGGCTCACTAAGAGAGGCCTAAATTCTATCACAATTGCTTTGGTCTCACTAATAGAGGCCTAACATTCCATTATGTTTGCTTTGATCTCAATAAGGGAGGCCTAACATTCCATTATGTTTGCTATGATCTCACTAAGGGAGGCTTAACATTCCATTATGTCCACTTTGATCTCGCTAAGAGAAGTCTATCATTCTATCACGATTGCTTTGGTCTCTCTTAGAGAGGCCTAACATTCTATCAGAGAGGCCTAACATTCTATCACAATTGCACTGGTCTTTCTAAGATAGTCCTATCATTCTATTATGTTTGCTTTGATCTCACTAAGAGAATCCCAACATTCTATCACAATTGCTTTGGTCTCACTAAGAGAGGCCTAACATTCTATCACATCTGCTTTGGTCTCACTAAGAGAGGCCTAACATTCTATCACATCTGCTTTGGTCTCACTAAGAGAGGCCTAACATTCTATCACAATTGCTTTGGTCTCACTAAGAGAGGCCTAACATTCTATTACATCTGCTTTGGTCTCACTAAGAGAGGCCTAACATTCTATCACAATTGCTTTGGTCTCACTAAGAGAGGCCTAACATTCTATCACATCTGCTTTGGTCTCACTAAGAGAGGCCTAACATTCTATCACATCTGCTTTGGTCTCACTAAGAGAGGCCTAACATTCTATCACAATTGCTTTGGTCTCACTAAGAGAGGCCTAACATTCTATCACATCTGCTTTGGTCTCACTAAGAGAGGCCTAACATTCTATCACAATTGCTTTGGTCTCACTAAGAGAGGCCTAACATTCTATTACATCTGCTTTGGTCTCACTAAGAGAGGCCTAACATTCTATCACAATTGCTTTGGTCTCACTAAGAGAGGCCTAACATTCTATCACAAAAGCTTTGATCTCACTGAGAGAGTCCTGACAATTTTTCTTTTCTGCTTTGGTCTCACTAAGAGAGTCCTAACATTCTATCACAATTGCTTTGGTATCACTTAGAATAATAACATTCTTTCTCATCTGGGCCCAAACATCCTTATCTACGGCCCTGAAAAAAATCAACAGCATGGGCCCAAACATCCTTATCTACGGCCCTGGATAAATCAACATCTGTGGGCCCAAACATCCTTATCTACAGCCCTGGATAAATCAACATCTGTGGGCCCAAACATCCTTATCTACAGCCCTGGATAAATCAACAGCTGTGGGCCCAAACATCCTTATCTACAGCCCTGGATAAATCAACAGCTGTGGGCCCAAACATCCTTATCTACAGCCCTGGATAAATCAACATCTGTGGGCCCAAACATCCTTATCTACAGCCCTGGATAAATCAACAGCTGTGGGCCCAAACATCCTTATCTACAGCCCTGGATAAATCAACAGCTGTGGGCCCAAACATCTTTATCTACAGCCCTGGATAAATCAACAGCTGTGGGCCCAAACATCCTTATCTACAGCCCTGGATAAATCAACAGCTGTGGGCCCAAACATCCTTATCTACGGCCCTGGATAAATCAACAGCTGTGGGCCCAATCATCCTTATCTACGGCCCTGGATAAATCAACATCTGTGGGCCCAAACATCCTTATCTACGGCCCTGGATAAATCAACATCTGTGGGCCCAAACATCCTTATCTACGGCCCTGGATAAATCAACATCTGTGGGCCCAAACATCCTTATCTACAGCCCTGGATAAATCAACAGCTGTGGGCCCAAACATCCTTATCTACGGCCCTGGATAAATCAACATCTGTGGGCCCAAACATCCTTATCTACAGCCCTGGATAAATCAACAGCTGTGGGCCCAAACATCCTTATCTACGGCCCTGGATAAATCAACAGCTGTGGGCCCAAACATCCTTATCTACGGCCCTGGATAAATCATGTTTACACTGATGGAGCCAGATCAGAATAATCAGAGTTACATTCCTGTCTTCAGTCCCAGATAATCCTGATTCTGATGTAAACCGACGTGGCCGTGCTCCGCCTGTCCTGGAGGTAAACATGCTGAATATTTCTGACACTCTCACATGATCACAGGGACTATTTTTTCTCTCCTCCGTGGGTGGAAGCGTGTCGTCCACGGCGGTGTAAAGTGTTATGTGTGAAATGTTGGACATGCAGGTCAGATCAGATAAATACGGTGGTGTAATATCAGCAGATTAAACACAGTTCATCACGGCAGAGACACGGTAACCCTCAGCAGGATCAGGCATCAATCAGACTCTGAGAGAGAGAGCCGACGGGTCTTTGTTCTCACTTAAATAAAGAGTGTGGGTCTTTGTTCTCATGCAGAAAGATGAATTCTTATGTAAAAATCAATAAGAGAGAGAGCAGCTGCTGCTTTAAGATGAAACCCTGTGAGTTCTGTCAATCGATTAACGGCCTCTTCTTTAACCATCGTCTGCCTTCACCGCTCATCCATCTCCTCAAGTACACTTAAAGCCTAATGTGCACCTCTCAGGTATTCTAATGACGGCCAGACTAAATCACATCTGTCCATTTCTCGCTGATCACGCCACATCTCAGCACGCCGGCGTGGTTAGAGAGGCGTTTGGATTCAGTCTGACTGAAGATGACGCTGCAGAAGTCTGATTCACTACGACTAAGGTATCAACGCCTTTCCTGAAACATCGCTACAGGAAGAATCAACCGTCAGTCCTCATTTAAAGGGACAATCTGTAGAATTTCTGCAATACACTATCTGGACAACAGCAGTGATACTCAACATGAGGCTCTGGAGCCATGAGGCTCTTTAATGTCTTCATTTCAGGCATTATTCCCATTTTTCACACTTTTATCCTGCTTTTTGCAATTTTTTGCCCTTTTTTGCCACTTCTCACCCGTTTAAGCTGCTTTTTGCAGTTAAACTCCCACTAAGTTCCCATTTTTTCACCCTTTTTTCTGATTTTTGCCTATTTTTGCCACTTTCTACACATTTTTTGCCACGTTTAGACCATTTTAGCCACCTGTAACTCATTTGTTTGCCACTTCTCGCCCATTAAAGCTGCCTTTTGCAATTACATGCCAATTTTTGCCCATTTTCCCACCTTTTTTTCAGATTTTTGCCACTTTTTGACAACTTATTGCCACCTTTAACTTATTTTTGGTCACTTCCCACCCATTTTTACCACATTCTGCCCTTTTTTGCCACTTTTCTGCGAGTTTTTGACCACTTTGCCCGCTTTAACTTATTTTAATCACCACCTTTCACCAGTTAGATTGTGGCTCTTCAGCTGAGCAACACTGGACAGAAGTATTTGGAGGTGCCCTCTTCTGCAGCTCTAACAGCCTCCACTCTTCTTGGAAGAGAACCAGGTCTTTCTAGTCCTTGTTTTTGGGCCACAGTCCTGCTGGGATAGAAAGGGGCCTTCCCCAGACTGTTGGAAGCATAGCATTGTCCAGAATGTCTTGGTCTGCTGAAGCATTAAAATCGGTCTTCACTGGAGATAAGGGGTCTAGACCAGACCCTGAAAACCAGCCCCAGACCATGATCCCTCCTCCACCAGAGTTCACAGTCAGACAGGTAACAATCTCCCAGCATCCTCCAGACCCAGACTCACCATCTGACTGTAAAGAGAGAAGATGATTGGTCCACAGAACACCTTAATTTCTAGAATTAATGGGGCGTGTCTCACCATGGAGTCTGCCATGGGTTGCCGGTTCAATCGCCAACCTCTATAGCAGGGAAACCTCCACACTCAGCAAGTTTAGAGCAGCTCTGCTTAGCTCCGCCCACCTCCGCAGCATCCTACGTAATACTACTTCCTGTTTTAAACTGAGGACTCTGTTAATTGAAACCGTCACCTCATGAGGCGTATTTACTAAACAGAAAGCTAACGTTTCGTTTTCATTCATGAATTCCTCATAATGAGGAGAGAAGCTCTGAAAAGGCGCTTCCACATTCACGCTGGAAGTGAACCCCGAGAAACTGAAGTGTTTCTGGTGCATCCTTACACTTCAGATGAACAGATTTGGAGGTCAGGGTCAGTGGGTCTGTGAGTCATACTTTAGCCCCACCCCTCTGTTAGCCCCGCCCCTGTACCCTCACTGTCTGTTGGCCATATATCCCGTAGGCGTGATAACCACCAGGAGATAGCGGTCTGTAGATGGACTAGGAGTCAGAGGTGCTGCTGAGGCACTTCTCCTCTGATCGTCTCCTTATTGATCCGTGATCTTCCTAAAAGCTTCCTCAGTGACATCAGCACCTGCTCATGACCCCTGGCTGACCTCCTTCCTGTCGTCACACCAGCAGGAAACTCAAACCTTGACACGTTTCTAGTAAAGTCTAGTCTGAACCTTTACCTGGGGGACTATCCTGGTATCTGTGGTCAGCCAAGGGACAGGGGTCATACAGCCACCAGATTTTAGTTTGAAAAGAGGAATCCAAACGAAATAAACAAGCAGTTAAATAATAGAAAACAAAACATCAGAAATACTCTTCCTTTGGCTCTTTCAGACACTTCATAGTAAACTGGGAATAAAAGCTGGTGTTTCTCTGTGTTCAGTTTCTCTTTGTTTTACAAAAATAAATAAATTAAAATGGTTTCTGATTTTTATATTTATTGTTTTTGTGTTCTGATCAGAATAGAGGCTCATAGATAATGTAACATTCTTTTCCACTCCTGCAGTGGGTCACACATTTAGGAAAATAAAGGAATACTGGATTACTGGTGTTCTGGTGTCTGCACATTTCCGGGTTTAGACGAGTCTCAAAAATCTGAAGACATTTTTTTGTGTGTGACAAAAACAGAAAAAACAAAACACAATTTTAAAATGGGCCCACTTTCTGTTTGAATTCTGATTTTTATTTTAAAGAAAGACTCGATGAACAGGAAAACATGTGACCCAAATATTTCAAATTAAAAGCCTCCATGTCAAAAAAAAGCCAACATAGCTGCCTACTATATAATAATAATAATAATAATAATAATAGACCTGTTTACTGGATAAAGTCTATTTAAATCATTGACTTAGTAAATATTCTGGTGAAGTAGTGGTTTGTATTTACAGATATTTTTTTTTCATACTAAAGTTATAAAAAAAAACATTTCACCAAACCAGACAATCCTGAATTTAAAATTTCATACATGGACAAATACGTCCAGCAGACACGTGTTATTTAGTGATACAGGTTTTTTTTCTAATAATAAAATTCACTAGTAGATTTACCATAAAGATTATTTATCATACACTGTAGAAGTCATAAAGGACTTTTATTATACTGAAAACACACAGGATGGCCATGCAGGCTTTTATTTTTGACTTGGAGGCTTTTATTTTGAAATGTTCATCTTTCCCATCGTGTCACATGACATTTTTTTCCTTAAACCGTACATTAAAACAAGAAACCAAAGAAACTGAATTTAAAAACCAAAGTTTTTTTTTTTTTTAAATTGTTTTATTGTTTTTATGATCTAAAAAGAAAAAAAAAAACAGAAAATTGCTCAGTTTATTGTTTTTATTTTAAAAATAACCAGAGTTTCTCCAGATTTCTGAGGCTTGTTTTAACCAAAAAAATGTAACTGCTTGTTTTTTTTTTTTTTTTTTTTTTTTTTAAAACAAACCAATAAGATGAAAAATAAACACTTTTTCATTTTTTATTTATTTATGGAAAACAAAAAAACTAAAAATGGTATTCTTTTCAGTTTTCTTCATTTTTCATTCCCAGTTTTATCTGAACGGTCTGACAGGCCTAGGGATGTTTTTTTTCTGTATTTATTTTATTTTATTTCTTTAAAAATAAAAATGAGAATCAGCATCATTACTGGTTTTGGATATCTTATTTCTTGTTAATAATAATTTAATTAAATGTTGTTATTAAACATGATACAAATCTGAGACTGATGATAATAATGAGGCGTGACGCCGTCTTTCTCCCGTCTTTCTCTGCGAGGTTCCAGCCGTCTGATGGAGACTTCACCGCCGTGGCGGCGTTCTCCCTGACGTTTATAGTCTCATACAGAAACACACTGATCTCTGATGGATGATGCTGCTCCTCTTCATCGATCGCTCCGCCTCCTGCACGCTCACGCACGCGCTCAGTGAGTGTTTTTCTTCTGCTCCATGAAGATGTGAAGAATAGTTTTTTATTAATTTCATGGATTATTTGCTCATTAAGCATTAATCTGCGAGCCCATCTGGAGCAGAGTCTGTGTGAGAAACAGCCATTTTCATCTCAATTAGACTCCGCCCACGCTCGCCGTCGCCCATAAATCACTGCTGCAAAGTGAAATGAACAGTTAGTGGAGCGCACAAACATCCACACACAGAGGGAGGGTGTGAGTGAGTGGAACAGCAGCCTCACAGCGTGGCAAACATCATTCTGTTTGTGAAATATCAACATTACACGCTAACACAGAGGCACAGACGGCTGAGCGTGACGGCGGGCCGATGGCGTGTGAAGCTGCAGATTTACAGCCAGCAGGTCAGCACGCAGCCGCGGGTGAAAAGTTTGATTTATAGTGAAAAAAGGAGCCTGAAACCTGAGAAAACAGCCAGACACCTGCAGAGGAGGAGTCTTCATTTCAACTCTGTTAGATCAGAACGATGAGAGCGCCGGCGCTGATGCCGTAGAGCTCTGACCTCCTGCATGGTATCAGGATAAACGGCTGATATTTACTGATAAATACAGGCCATAGATATCAGCCTTATATCAGGATAAACGGCTGATATTTACTGATAAATACAGGCCATAGATATCAGCCTTATATCAGGATAAACGGCTGATATTTACTGATAAATACAGGCCATAAATATCAGCCTTACATCAGGATAAACGGCTGATATTTACTGATAAATACAGGCCATAGATATCAGCCTTATATCAGGATAAACGGCTGACATTTACTGATAAATACAGGCCATAAATATCAGCCTTATATCAGGATAAACGGCTGACATTTACTGATAAATACAGGCCATAAATATCAGC
Source organism: Cheilinus undulatus (assembly GCF_018320785.1). Classification (NCBI taxonomy): domain Eukaryota; kingdom Metazoa; phylum Chordata; class Actinopteri; order Labriformes; family Labridae; genus Cheilinus; species Cheilinus undulatus. The sequence goes on from NC_054881.1 coordinate 1,295,013, forward strand.
CTTATATCAGGATAAACGGCTGATATTTACTGATAAATACAGGCCATAGATATCAGCCTTATATCAGGATAAACGGCTGATATTTACTGATAAATACAGGCCATAAATATCAGCCTTATATCAGGATAAACGGCTGATATTTACTGATAAATACAGGCCATAAATATCAGCCTTATATCAGGATAAACGGCTGATATTTACTGATAAATACAGGCCATAAATATCAGCCTTACATCAGGATAAACGGCTGATATTTACTGATAAATACAGGCCATAAATATCAGCCTTATATCAGGATAAACGGCTGATATTTACTGATAAATACAGGCCATAAATATCAGCCTTATATCAGGATAAACGGCTGACATTTACTGATAAATACAGGCCATAAATATCAGCCTTATATCAGGATAAACAGCTGATATTTACTGATAAATACAGGCCATAGATATCAGCCTTATATCAGGATAAACGGCTGGTATTTACTGATAAATACAGGCCATAGATATCAGCCTTATATCAGGATAAACGGCTGATATTTACTGATAAATACAGGCCATAGATATCAGCCTTATATCAGGATAAACGGCTGACATTTACTGATAAATACAGGCCATAGATATCAGCCTTATATCAGGATAAACGGCTGACATTTACTGATAAATACAGGCCATAAATATCAGCCTTATATCAGGATAAACAGCTGATATTTACTGATAAATACAGGCCATAAATATCAGCCTTATATCAGGATAAACGGCTGATATTTACTGATAAATACAGGCCATAAATATCAGCCTTATATCAGGATAAACGGCTGATATTTACTGATAAATACAGGCCATAAATATCAGCCTTATATCAGGATAAACGGCTGATATTTACTGATAAATACAGGCCATAAATATCAGCCTTATATCAGGATAAACGGCTGATATTTACTGATAAATACAGGCCATAAATATCAGCCTTATATCAGGATAAACGGCTGATATTTACTGATAAATACAGGCCATAGATATCAGCCTTATATCAGGATAAACGGCTGGTATTTACTGATAAATACAGGCCATAGATATCAGCCTTACATCAGGATAAACGGCTGATATTTACTGATAAATACAGGCCATAGATATCAGCCTTATACCAGGATAAACAGCTGATATTTACTGATAAATACAGGCCATAAATATCAGCCTTACATCAGGATAAACTGCTGATATTTACTGATAAATACAGGCCATAAATATCAGCCTTACATCAGGATAAACTGCTGATATTTACTGATAAATACAGGCCATAAATATCAGCCTTACATCAGGATAAACTGCTGATATTTACTGATAAATACAGGCCATAAATATCAGCCTTACATCAGGATAAACGGCTGATATTTACTGATCAATACAGGCCATATCTCATTATCCTCACTTCTCACTGAGTCTACCTGTGAGTCTAATGCAGAGGTTAATGACACAAGTGTGTATTTATCAGCAAACAGAGAAATGTTAACACTCAGGCATCACTTTCATTTACTACCCTTCAAAGCCTTTAAGGACGAAAATGTCCTCTTCCCTAAAAACTGCTATAAAAACTTAATAGATTCATATTTTTTCTGCCATTTTGCATAAATCTCTTAAACAACTTTAGTTGTGCTCAAAACTACCAAACATTCAATCATTCTGAGGATTTTAACCCTTTAAATGCCAGCTTGATTACTGAAAGTCAGTGTTGTTTTTTATGAAAAGAGTGAAAAAATGTGAAATCTTCCTTTAACCAAATGTTGGATGGCTGGGACATTATTTCTTCTTTGGGGTCTTTTCATGCCTTTATTAGATAGAGAAGGACGGCGGATAGACCTGGAAACAGGGAAGAGAGCAGGGAGAGACAGGTGGGGGATGGTGCCACAGGCCGGATTCGTACCCAGGCCGCCGGCATACGTGGTGCGCGCCTTAACCACTCAATTACTGGCGCACCCCAGTTTGTTCCCCACGCTGGAACAGTAGGCTTTAATTGTCACCCTTTATTTTTTGTCTATATTTTTCCATTGCCCTTCTTTGCAATTTTCTGCCCCTTTTTACTTTTAATCCATTTTAACTGCTTGAAGCCAACTTTTTACCCGGTTTTTGGCTCTTTTATCCTGTCTTTTGCTCTTTTTTTGCCACATTTCACCCATTTAAGCTGCCTTTTGCCATTAAATGCCACTTTTTTCCCCAAATTTTTCCCACTCTTTGCTGTTTTTTTGCCGATTCTCCCACCTTTAGCTGCCTTTTGCCCATTTTTGTGATGTTTTTACCAGTTTTTAATCATTGCTGCCATCAGTGACATGTTTTTTGTCACTTTCACCCAAATTTTGCCGCTTTCTGCCCTTTTTTGCCACTTTTCCCTCCCCCATTTTTGTCACTTTTCACCCAGTATTTGGCAGTTTATGCCAATTTTGTCCCTTTCTACCCTTCTTTTTTTGTTACTTTTTGGTGATGTTGCCCACTTTGACTTATTTTAATTGCCACTTTAACCCATTTTCGCCACTTTTCACCACTTAGACTGTGGCTCTTGCAAAGGTATTTTTCAGTATTTGGCTCTTTGTTTGACCAGGGTTGAATAACACTGCTTTAAAGTTTAAAAGATGAGAACAGATAAACAAAAAGACCTCGACTGTAAGAGTTCAGCCTAAAACTCATTCTATTTATTCGTGTAAAAATGGCCAACATTTACAGTCCATGTGCTGATACTCAAAGATGTAATCATCAGCAGAAATGTTGGTATCTGCATAATTGCCTTTTTAATGTAATACACTGATATCAGGCTCCCTGATTATTAGGGCAGAGTAGTGTTAGAAAACCTCACACAGGTGGACACATTAATGACGATGTATGCCACAGTACAGATTTACTCTGACAGGCTGCAGTCTGCTCATTAGCAGCATTACAGTTCCTGTGCGGCACAGGTGTCAAACTCAAGGCCTGGGGGCCAAATCCGGCCCGTGGAACAGTTAAATCCGGCCCACTAGGTGAGCTGATATTTCCGTTCTAACTGTCCCATCAGTCTGAGGTCTGCAGATTTCCTCAGGTATAAAAATGTGAACTTATCCTGATGATTGAAGATTTCCTTATTAAGTCATAAAATCAGAAAAAGTAAGGAATAAAAATATTTAGATAAGAAATCAGGAATGTGGGAAAATAAATTAATTTGTGTTTTAATTTCACATTTTCAATTTAACATCTCACAATCAGGACTCAAACTTAGGATTCTGACTTTTAATTTCATACTTTGAGCATTTACACTCATAATTTTGACTTCTCATAGAATATTTAGAGCTTTAAGATTCATAATTCTATTTTTTAAGTGATATTTTGACCTTTTTAACCAATTATTTTGTATTTTATCTCATATTTTCAACTCCAAACTTTGACTTCATAATCCCATAGTTTGACCTTTTAGACTCACAATTTGAAATTTTGAATCATATTTTGACCTTTTAAATTCATGATTTTGACTTTCTTTCTAATATATTTGCCTTAAAAAACATAATTTTCTGATTTCAATTTCATGTTTTGACCTTTTTGAACTAATATATTTAGTTTTCTCAGATTGTGAGCCTTTAAACTTATCTTTTTAACTTTTTAAATGTCAAAATCATTTATCACCAGAGCTTTTTTCATATTTTATCACTGGTGAAACAAGTTTGAGAGTTTCTGGTTAAAAAGGTGACCCTCAGGTTAGTCCTGAATCCAGAATCCGGCCCCTGCTGTACAGGAATGAAGATTTTTTGTTTGTTTGTTTGTTTGTTGTGTGACAGGCCACTGTGGTATGAACCATCAGAAAAACATCTCTAAGTTTATAAAATTAAACTTCAAAATCATGAACAATGAGGCAGTAAAATCTGCTCTAGGAAGGCGTGGGGTTGTCTGTTAATGAGCTGAAGCCACGCCCACTCAGGAGAAATACGATCCCCTTAGATTTAAAAAACCCTTCTGATCAGAGCTCAGCTGCCTGGCTCAGTGCCAGAGCAGAGACAGACGTCGGGTATTAAATTTACTGTTTTCTGGTACATTTCTCTCTGCTATGATTCTGTTAATGATCCATAGACCACTGTGGCTGATAGACAGGACATTTACCTGACCATGAACTAAAACACAGCAGGCTGTTTCAGTAAATACATTTCATTTTAAACGATACTGGGATTATGATAACCATATGACCTTTAACCTTTAAGAGATCCTACAGACATTTTTTGCCATTGAGTTTTTGATTTTCAAGTTATTTCTTTTGGGCTGTGTTGAATGAATGTGGCTCTAGTCTACCAGAGGATATGTCCTCCTCTCTACAGCTCCTCTGTATTTCATTACTCTGGTTTTATTAGTTGAAGCCTTTCTAACTCGCCCTCAGGTACGCTCTGCAGGTGAGAGAGCGGTGAAATCTGCTCCTCAGAACCAGAGATCAGCCGTTTAAAGGCTCAGAGCTCCACAGGGAGAAGACTTAAACCCTCGGCCTGATGTCCGTCAGCGTCTGATAGATCTGAAGTGTGACATTAAAATGGAAATTACTCTGAGGACAGCTGACAGGAGAGCTGTGGGCGACCTTTGACCTCTGCATAAGACCACAGAGAGAGCATGAAGACAGGCTAACATGAACAATAAGAGAGATTATAAAAACCTGTGGAATAAAGACCCTACAGCTCTATACAGATACGCAAGACACAACCCCAGTTCCAGAAAAGTTGGGACGCAGTGTAAAATGTCAACAGATACAGAAGTCAGTCATTTTCACATCTCATAAACCCATAATAATGAGTGGGGATGCTGAGTAAGCATCCACGCTATTGATATTCGTGTTGGCCATTTTGTTTATTTTTATTCTTCCTCCGCGCCAGCTTTCTCCTCTTTCATACTTTGTCGTATCGACACCGTTTAAACTTTAGAAAATTCAGTTTCTTTCTCATTCCACTGCTATGACCTTTCTCATTTCTAACTTTGATAATTTTTAAAATATTTAACTTTGTTTAACAATGTTCAGATGGCAAAAATTTCACAAATCTGCACTTTCTTCAACTCCTCATAACTTTGGCATTCCTGTGCTATTTTCACTATTCTACTGTCAGACTCTTCAGGTTCATATAATAATGTGCTTAAGTTTAAATCTTGAGACAAAATTCTAAATGCTACCTTTTTAAACATTTTTCTTTTTTTTTTTTTTTTAAATTTTTCACTAATCAGGTATTGCACTCTTCAGCACTTATGCAATTTTAAACAATTTTTATAATTTTTTGCTTTTTTTTTTTTTTTTTGCCTTGTAGCTATTTATGCTAGGTATGCAGGATATTATCAGCCAAATATCGGTATCAGCAGGTATTAGCAAAAAAAAAAAAAAAAAAGCCAGATATCAGAATCGGCAGATATCAAAATTTTTGCTGATATTTATATCCGATATTTTGGCCGTTCATATCAGCATGTATCTGATAAAATTCTATGAAAATATCTATAAAGATTGACCATATATACTGATAAATAAGTGGAATTTTAGGCTGGACCAACAGACCTATGTAAGTTGGGATCTGTTTCTTTATTCATTCTCATTCTTTAAACTTTAACCCCTTAAAGCCTGTTTTATCATATTTGATACTTTTATGATTCCTCTATCTAATCAATATGATTATAAATTACTAAAAAAAAAAAAAAAACAACAACTTCTGAATACAATCTGAAAAAATCATAAAAATGCCCTTGTGGATTATGAGTTACCAAAAAACACCTAATGTATCAAATGAGACACAAAAAATATATATATATGTTAAATTTTATGGACGGAAAAGGACAGAATTTTTAATCATATAAAACATATTTGAATATCGGTATCGATATCGATATAAGCAAAAATGAATCTATAAATAATGGCATAGCAGATATCCGCAAAAATTCCTTATCGTGCATCCCTAATTTATGCTATTTATATGCAATTTTTGGCTATTTTTATGCTATTTAGCTATTTTATGCTATTTTCAGGGAGTTTTTAATGCTATTTATTTGCTTTTTCAGCTATTTTCAGCAGTTCTTCCACAGTTAAACTCTCAGCATCCCCACACAATTTCAGCTAAAATTGCATTTTTGTCTAGTATTTTCCAGAAATTGTTAAATGTCTCAGTTTACCCTCTGATCTGTTGTTTCTGTTCTATTGCGAATCAAATAGGGGTTTATCAGATTTGATATTTCTGTTTTTCTTTACATTTTACACCGTGTTCCAACTTTTCTGATACTGTGGTTGTATAATTTCTTTGTTTCTTCCAGCATGAAGACAGCTGATGCTAATGAATAATCTTCAAAAGTGAAATCTCCAGAGGAAAGCTGTCATAGATAGACTATGAGTGTATATTGCAGACCTGAGTCATGGTGAGCCTGGTAGATAATCTCTGCTCTTTACTAAACTGTATGCTTTCCCTCTCTTAAACATGCAGGTATAATTAATTGTGTTAATCACGTGGCTAACAGCTCACCTTTGTACCAGAGCGTGTTAGCGGCGGCAGAAACCTGCGGCCCCACCGGCCCAGAGAGAGAGAATAAAGGGGAGATAAAGAGCCTAAAGATGGAGCTGGAGATGGATTGAGGGACCGTTCAATTCCCTAAACTGTGATGATCCCTGCTCCTACATCTGTCACAGAGAAGGGGGGGGAGACGGGGGAGGCCCCATACATAATTAATGACATCATTTCAACTCCACTATTGACTAAACAAATGCATAAATCACAGCGGCGCGAGTCAATAGACAGAGAAACATTTAATCATGTTCTAAATAATGACTACAGTTCCCATAATGCCGTAATGATTTCCAGCTGCTGATGTGAATGAGCGTGCTGTCACGGACCGGGCCGTGATTGACAGCGGCAGCGGCGGCGGCGGCGAGGGGAGGGTTAGCGGCGTGTTTATGTGGAGTGTCAGCTGAAAAGTGGCTGTCAGAAATGCAGTGGATATTTGGTGTTTTGTTTATCAGCCGCCTGGCGCTCGCTCACACAGCGGGAACATGTTGAGGCTGTCCGTCCGCCTTTTCATCTGCTGCCTAAATGGGTCTGGGGATTGGAGAGTGCAGTTTATCCCCTCCATTCTCCCCGACAGAGAAACCATTAAAGCTGAGAGCGAGCACAGACAGCACGCTGTCACCAGAGACACCGCGCTCAAATCAACTGCTGCTGCCGCCACCGCCGTACGCCTGCACATCAGCAACTTTATCCCCCCTCTGCTGCAGCTGCAACTCATCAGGAGAGGGAACGTACCAGCCATGAGCAACGCAAATTATAAATCTGTATTAGGGATACCGGCCATGAGCAACGCAATTTCAGTCTTTATTAGAGATACAAGCCATCAGCAATGCAATTTCAGTCTTTATTAGAGATACAAGCTATGAGCAACGCAAATTATAAATCTGTATTAGGGATACCGGCCATGAGCAACGCAATTTCAGTCTTTATTAGAGATACAAGCCATCAGCAACGCAATTTCAGTCTTTATTAAAGATACAAGCCATGAGCAACGCAAATTATAAATCTGTATTAGGGATACCGGCCATGAGCAACGCAATTTCAGTCTTTATTAGAGATACAAGCCATCAGCAACACAATTTAAGTATTTATTAAAGATACAAGCCATGAGCAACGCAATTTCAGTCTTTATTAAAGATACAAGCCATGAGCAACGCAATTTAAGTCTTTATTAGAGATACAAGCTATGAGCAACGCAAATTATAAATCTGTATTAGGGATACCGGCCATGAGCAACGCAATTTCAATCTTTATTAGAGACACCGGCCATGAGCAAAGCAATTTCAGTCTTTATTAGAGATACAAGCTATGAGCAACGCAATTTCAGTCTTTATTAGAGATACAAGCCATGAGCAACGCAATTTCAGTCTTTATTAAAGATACAAGCTATGAGCAACGCAAATTATAAATCTGTATTAGGGATACCGGCCATGAGCAACGCAATTTCAGTCTTTATTAGAGATACAAGCCATCAGCAACGCAATTTCAGTCTTTATTAAAGATACAAGCCATGAGCAACGCAAATTATAAATCTGTATTAGGGATACCGGCCATGAGCAACGCAATTTCAGTCTTTATTAGAGATACAAGCCATCAGCAACACAATTTAAGTATTTATTAAAGATACAAGCCATGAGCAACGCAATTTCAGTCTTTATTAAAGATACAAGCCATGAGCAACGCAATTTAAGTCTTTATTAGAGATACAAGCTATGAGCAACGCAAATTATAAATCTGTATTAGGGATACCGGCCATGAGCAACGCAATTTCAATCTTTATTAGAGACACCGGCCATGAGCAAAGCAATTTCAGTCTTTATTAGAGATACAAGCTATGAGCAACGCAATTTCAGTCTTTATTAGAGATACAAGCCATGAGCAACGCAATTTCAGTCTTTATTAAAGATACAAGCCATGAGCAACGCAATTTAAGCCTTTATTAGAGATACCAGCCATGAGCAACGCAATTTCAGTCTTTATTAGAGATACAAGCCATCAGCAATGCAATTTCAGTCTTTATTAGAGAAACAAGCTATGAGCAACGCAATTTCAGTCTTTATTAGAGATACAAGCCATCAGCAATGCAATTTCAGTATTTATTAAAGATACAAGCCATGAGCAACGCAATTTCAGTCTTTATTAAAGATACAAGCCATGAGCAACGCAATTTAAGTCTTTATTAGAGATACAAGCTATGAGCAACGCAAATTATAAATCTGTATTAGGGATACCGGCCATGAGCAACGCAATTTCAGTCTTTATTAGAGATACAAGCTATGAGCAACGCAATTTCAGTCTTTATTAGAGATACAAGCCATGAGCAACGCAATTTCAGTCTTTATTAAAGATACAAGCCATGAGCAACGCAATTTAAGTCTTTATTAGAGATACCAGCCATGAGCAACGCAATTTCAGTCTTTATTAGAGATACAAGCCATGAGCAACGCAATTTAAGTCTTTATTAGAGATCCCAGCCATGAGCAACGCAATTTAAGTCTTTATTAGAGAAACAAGCCATGAGCAACGCAATTTAAGTCTTTATTAGAGATACCAGCCATGAGCAACGCAATTTAAGTCTTTATTAGAGATACAAGCCATGAGCAACGCAATTTAAGTCTTTATTAGAGAAACAAGCCATGAGCAACGCAATTTAAGTCTTTATTAGAGACACCGGCCATGAGCAACGCAATTTAAGTCTTTATTAGAGAAACAAGCCATGAGCAATGCAATTTAAGTCTTTATTAGAGAAACAAGCCATGAGCAACGCAATTTAAGTCTTTATTAGAGAAACAAGCCATGAGCAACGCAATTTAAGTCTTTATTAGAGAAACAAGCCATGAGCAACATGATTTAAGTCTTTTTTAGACACCCCAGCCATAAGCAACGCAATTTCAGTCTTTATAAGAGATCCCAGCCATGAGCAAATTTCAGTCTTTATTTTAGACATTGGCCATGAGCAATGCAATTTATATCTTTTTTAGAGACACCTGCCATTAGCAATGCAGTTTAAATCTTTACTAGAGATACAAGCCATGAGCAACGCAATTTAAGTGTTTATTAGAGACACCGGCCATGAGCAACGCAATTTCAGTCTTTATTAGAGACACGGGCCATGAGCAATGCAATTTATATCTTTTTTAGAGACACCTGCCATTAGCAATGCAGTTTAAATCTTTACTAGAGATACTTGCCATGAGCAACGCAATTAAAGTCTTTATTGAAGACACCAGCCATTAGCAACGCAATTTCAGTCTTTATTAAGGATACCGGCCATGAGCACCGCAATTTAAGTCTTTATTAGAGATACAGGCTATGAGCAACGCAATTTAAGTCTTTATAAGAGATACTGGCCATGAGCAACGCAATTTCAGTCTTTATTAGGGACACCGGCCATGAGCAATGCAATTTTTAACTTTTTTAGGGATACCGGCCTTGAACAACGCAATTTAAGTCTTTATAAGAGATACCGGCCATGAGCAACGCAATTTCAGTCTTTATTAGGGACACCGGCCATGAGCAATGCAATTTTTAACTTTTTTAGGGATACCGGCCATGAGCAACGCAATTTCAGTCTTTATTAGGGACACCGGCCATGAGCAATGCAATTTTTAACTTTATTAGGGACACCGGCCATGAGCAATGCAATTTTTAACTTTTTTAGGGATACTGGCCATGAGCAACACGATTTCAGTCTTTATAAGAGATAACGGCCATGAGCAATGCAATTTTTAACTTTCTTTAAGGATACCAGCCATGAGCAATGCAATTTCAGTCTTTATTAGAGACACCAGCCATGAGCAATGCAATTTCAGTCTTTATTAAGGATACCGGCCATGAACAACGAAATTTAAGTCTTTGCTAGTGATTCTGTTGTTTGCCAGTCCTTTTTATTCGTCACTGTTTTGTGCTTTTTATTTTCCTCTGGTCCTTTTTGTGCAGTTTTCGTCTGTTTTTGCAGACCTTTTTTCCTATTTCTGCGGTCTTCTGTGCTGTTTGTTTCAGTGATGATCATGTTTTTACACTCTTGTCCTTTTTGGTGCATTTGGAGCCTTTGGCAGCAGTGTGGTTCTCTGTCTGTAGTTTCTGTGTTTATTTTTAATTGTTTTTTGTGCCGTTTGGTTCTGTGAGTCGGTTTAGGTTTTGTGCAGTCATGGGTTTAAAGAACTAATATGTTTGTCTTTTATTCTGTTTTTTTTTTTTTTTAAGCACTCTTGTGTAAAATTTTCGAGCTGTTTTTTGTGCCTTTTCTTGTGATTTCGGTCGTTCTGGTGCACCAGTCTTCTCGTTCAGTTTTAGGCGGTTTTCTTTATTTTTGTTCCTGTTTTTGTAGTTTTTTAAAAATACTTTTACATATTTTGTTTTTTTGTAGGTTTGGTTCTTTGCATTTTCAATCCTTTGTGCAGTTAAGTCCCTTTTTATGCTATTTGCTACTTTTTTGCTCTATTTTTATCTTTTTTGTGTTTAACTGTGCAGGTTTGGTCATTTTTAAACTGTGAATGCTTTTTTGTGCAGTTTCTGACCTTTTTCTAACAGTTTGTAGTTTTTGTTTGTTTTTTTTGTTTTTTTTGCAGTTCTTGCACTCCTTTATGTTTTTTATTTCAACCTGCTTTTGACAGTGCTTTTCTCCTTTTTGGTGCACTTTTAGCCCTTTTTGAGGGGGTTTGTGCAGTTTTGGTACTTTTATAACAGTACTAATCCTTTCTGGTGCACTCTCAGCCATTTTTAGTAACAGTTTGGTTTTTTATTTGCAGTTCTGATCTTTTAGCTTATTTCTTTATCTATTTTGAGTTGAGCTGCTGTTTTGGAGTCATGGTTTTACACAGATGTGTTTTAAAGTTTAGTTTTGTTCCTTTAGTTGTCGTTTTGGTCTGATGTTTTTATTTCAGGTGTTTTTTACGTAGCTTTCACCCTCTTTTTTCAGCTGGTCTTGTCCTCAGTGAAGTTTTGGTTCTGGTTCCTGCAGCTCTGATCTTCTGTGTGAGAGGTCCCTGGGAACGCGGCGAGCTGCGGTAGCTTTAGCTGATAACAGAGTCATGATTGTGGTGAGAGAGTAAAGAGTCCGACACTCAATCACCAGAATGTGAGCGCAGCAGCAGATAAAGTCTGTCCTCTCCTCTACAGCTGCTCTGGTTCTCACCACCTGTTTGCTCAGTGAATTATAAAGCTGTTCACCGTGAGGCTGATAATCTCTCTGTCTTATTAAAGGATCCAGGACCACGGGGGAGAGTCCAGGATCCAGAAGCCTCAAAGTAAGTCAAAGTTAGAACTAAACCAGGAGAGCTGTCACCGCTGTTAATGAAAGAGAGAGCTTTAAAGATCTGATTCCTCAGTCAGAGTAAAGACCCCCAGTCTTCTTCAGAGTGAAGACCCCCAGTCTTCTTCAGAGTGAAGACCCCCAGTCTTCTTCAGTCAGAGTAAAGACCCCCAGTCTTCTTCAGAGTGAAGACCCCCAGTCTTCTTCAGTCAGAGTAAAGACCCCCAGTCTTCTTCAGAGTGAAGACCCCCAGTCTTCTTCAGAGTGAAGACCCCCAGTCTTCCTCAGTCAGAGTAAAGACCCCCAGTCTTCTTCAGAGTGAAGACCCCCAGTCTTCCTCAGTCAGAGTAAAGACCCCCAGTCTTCTTCAGAGTAAAGACCCCCAGTCTTCTTCAGTCAGAGTAAAGACCCCCAGTCTTCTTCAGTCAGAGTAAAGACCCCCAGTCTTCTTCAGTCAGAGTGAAGACCCCCAGTCTTCTTCAGTCAGAGTGAAGACCCCCAGTCTTCTTCAGTCAGAGTGAAGACCCCCAGTCTTCCTCAGTCAGAGTGAAGACCCCCAGTCTTCTTCAGTCAGAGTGAAGACCCCCAGTCTTCCTCAGTCAGAGTGAAGACCCCCAGTCTTCTTCAGTCAGAGTGAAGACCCCCAGTCTTCTTCAGTCAGAGTGAAGACCCCCAGTCTTCCTCAGTCAGAGTAAAGACCCCCAGTCTTCTTCAGTCAGAGTAAAGACCCCCAGTCTTCCTCAGTCAGAGTAAAGACCCCCAGTCTTCTTCAGTCAGAGTAAAGACCCCCAGTCTTCTTCAGTCAGAGTGAAGACCCCCAGTCTTCCTCAGTCAGAGTGAAGACCCCCAGTCTTCCTCAGTCAGAGTGAAGACCCCCAGTCTTCCTCAGTCAGAGTGAAGACCCCCAGTCTTCCTCAGTCAGAGTGAAGACCCCCAGTCTTCTTCAGTCAGAGTGAAGACCCCCAGTCTTCCTCAGTCAGAGTGAAGACCCCCAGTCTTCCTCAGTCAGAGTGAAGACCCCCAGTCTTCCTCAGTCAGAGTGAAGACCCCCCCAGAGTTAATCATCTCCTCCACTGATCAGTCAGAAGTGAAGCTGCAGCATGGATGCTCCATGGATTCAGGTGTGTGATTCTCCAGGTCGTGTTGTTCTGAGGAAGTATTGACCTGACCTTCTCTGAGAGGTTTCATTAAAGCTGGGACGACTCTAACAGAGACGAGCTGTGAGAGTTTAAACTGTGAAACAGAAATGAAGCTATAATCATGTCATACTGGTTTATATTTATCAGATCATGACTTTAAATGCCATACTGTCAGATATCACAGGTTTAGAAGCATGCTCTGTGTTTCAGTGTCTTCATGAGGTCATAATGGTCATAGTTTTAGTCACACATTATGACCTCATCATGCAGCAGTAGCCATGCTGCAAAGCACTGTGGGACATCTGATGCTCCATCCTGTTAGGACAGCGTCACCTTTCCTCCGTCTGACTCCATCAGCAGAGTTTAGACGGAGACTTTCCTCACTCTCTGCTCCTGTTTCACCCTGAGCTTCTCACCTTTACGTTCACCTCTGCCAGGACAGGAAGTAGCTTTCACCCTGAGCTTCTCACCTTTACATTCACCTCTGCCAGGACAGGAAGTAGCTTTCACCCTGAGCTTCTCACCTTTACGTTCACCTCTGCCAGGACAGGAAGTAGCTTTCACCCTGAGCTTCTCACCTTTACGTTCACCTCTGCCAGGACAGGAAGTAGCTTTCACCCTGAGCTTCTCACCTTTACATTCACCTCTGCCAGGACAGGAAGTAGCTTTCACCCTGAGCTTCTCACCTTTACGTTCACCTCTGCCAGGACAGGAAGTAGCTTTCACCCTGAGCTTCTCACCTTTATGTTCACCTCTGCCAGGACAGGAAGTAGCTTTCACCCTGAGCTTCTCACCTTTACATTCACCTCTGCCAGGACAGGAAGTAGCTTTCACCCTGAGCTTCTCACCTTTATATACACCTCTGCCAGGACAGGAAGTAGCTTTCACCCTGAGCTTCTCACCTTTACATTCACCTCTGCCAGGACAGGAAGTAGCTTTCACCCTGAGCTTCTCACCTTTATCTACACCTCTGCCAGGACAGGAAGTAGCTTTCACCCTGAGCTTCTCACCTTTATCTACACCTCTGCCAGGACAGGAAGTAGCTTTCACCCTGAGCTTCTCACCTTTACATTCACCTCTGCCAGGACAGGAAGTAGCTTTCACCCTGAGCTTCTCACCTTTACATTCACCTCTGCCAGGACAGGAAGTAGCTCTTATTTTTGGGGGTTTCCTGTTTCCTCAGCCAGAATCATCACCAAAGTTAGCATTAGCATTTGATCGCTCCATGACTACAGTCAGAGATCTTGGCTGTTTGCTGTCTGCAAACATTAAAGAAACAGATGAGACATCTGTGACTTCATTTCTGCAGGAACAGAACCTTTACAAGCTTTAGTGCAGCGATTCTTTACATGTGGCTCTTTTATGTCTTATTTTAAATATTATTCCATAAGAAAATCTGAAAAAGGGAAAATTTTGCCAATGTTTAATATATTTTGGCACTTTCTCCCATCTAAGCTAGCTTTTGTCATTGAATACCATTTTTATCCTACTTTTTCCCCTTTTTTACCATTTTTTCCCCAATTTTTTCCCTTTTCCACATTTTTTGCCACTTCTTCCCCATTGAAACTACATTTTGCTACTTGTTTCCTCTTCACTATTTTTGCCTCTTCTTTTTGCCAATTATTTTCCCATTTTTGCCTTTTTTTGACCATTTTTTCCCACTTTTTGACATTTTAATATCTTTTTGCCATTAAATACTACTAGTTTCCTAATTTTTTTTGCAGATTTTTGCCACTCTTGACTGCTTTTTGCCCATTTTAATCACTTTCACTTATTTTTTTGCCTTGTTTTTACCACTTTTGAACCCTTTTTTGTCACCTGTAACTAATTTTTTTGTCACTTCTTACCCATTTTGCTACTTTCTGACTGTTTTTCCACCTTTTCTTCGCATTTTCACCCCTTTTCATCCATTTTTACTGTTTTTGACCATTTTAGCCATCTTTTGCACATTTTAGTCACATTTCTCTGATTCATTTGCGAAGTTTTTGCCACTTTTGGACCATTTTTGCCCCTTTTCACAATGTTTTGACCATTTTTAACCCATTTAAGCTGCCTTTTGCAATTAAGTACCACTTGTTTCCTCTCTTTTGCCCATTTTTGCCCCTTCTTTTAGACACTTGGTTGGTCAATGTTTAGGTTGATGTGAATAAAACCAGATCCAGCCCTGGTTCCTCACTCTAATGTGTCTTTAAGGAGCATTTTTCATGAGTGAGCGTCTCTGTGGGATACACAGCTTAATAAAGACACATGAGGGTTTGCTCTTCTTTGTTCAGGATGTTAAACACACAGACGACTGCAGTGATTTCTGTTTGACTCCAGCTGCTTAAACAGAAAGAAAGGAGACTCTCTGTTAAAGCCTGCAGAAACACGCCGCCATGAAGAGGAAGTTGGGTTTTTTTTAAGCTGATATTGTCTCGAACCTGAGGGTCAGCCTCCGATCGCTGAAAACATTTCAATCAGGAGAGACGGAGATGTTGGAAACATCTAAATGTAAGATGTGTTTGTTCAACAGTCTCCATTATGAAGCTGAAGGAGTAGTAGGCCAACAGCAGGATAGGATTACCCCCTATTGCACTGATTATCAATTGGTGGCCCGGGGGCCAAATCAGGTCCCCCAAAGCTTCCTGTCTAGCCCCCAGAAGATCATTAAATTCAGAAAAGCAGGAAAAGAAAACGGTGTAGTCATAAGAGCATCTTTTGGCTTTTAAATGTCTGCAGCTGTTAAATCTACCCCATTCTATCTGTATTTACAGAAATTCACTTGTCAGCCATTATTAGTAGAAATGAAAAAATGTTTTAAAACTGGCAAAAATAGTCAGATAAAGTGGTGAAAGGGAGCAATAATCATCCAAATGGGTTGCGGAGTGGCACAAAAGGACAAAAACTTGCAGGAAAAGTGGTGAAAAGAGGTTAAAATGTGGCAAAACATTAGTGTAAACTGAAAATGGGACAAAAAGTATATCAAAAATGGGTTTGAAGTTGCAAAAATGATGACAAAAGTAATGAAAAGTGGCAAAAAATAGAGAAAAAGAGGCAAATATGGAAAACGGAGGGATAAGTCAGGCAAGAGAAGGGGTTGTAAGGAGTTAAAGAAAGGCAAAAAAATCGGGATGAAGAGGCAAAAATGTGCAAAACGTATCAAAAAAGGGGTTAAAAGTGACCAAACGGTGAAAAATAGCTAATGGCAAAGAAGTGAAAAGGCAGAAAAGTAGGTTAAAGAGTGATGAAATAGCAAAATGTGGCAAAAATGGGTTCAAAACAGCACAAAATGTTGCTAATGTAAAATGTTGTTAATATGTTAATCAGAACAAAATATTGATTTAATTTTTCTTTGTTAGGAAGTCTGGCCCCCAGAGACTCTGTCAAGAGTACCTGATGACCCCTGACCTACGGAGTCTAGAGACTGGTGCTGATGTTGGAAGGAGAAGGAATGGACTTCTTAGGACCTGGACCTGGATGACAGGTAAAGGAGGTAGCTGGGGTGGAGGAGGGTTGAGTTCTTGTCCATGGAGGAGCTGGGCCTGTTGACCATTTCTGCCTCTGTACCCCACTGTTGCTATTTCTCATTCATTCTCTCCAATATTAAACCATTTTTGACATCTTTAACCAGTTTTTGGCCACTTAGCTGCTTTCACCAGTTTCCTAGCCATTTTTGACCTTTTTTTCTCAACCCATTTTGCCACTTTTATCCTATTTTTGCTTGTTTTTAACCATTTTGCCATATTATTACAGCTTTTCACCCCCGTTTTCTGCCTTTTTTTTGACCACTTTTAACCCATCTTTGCCAATTTTTACCAATTACTTTCCCCTTAAGTTATTCCAGTTCCTTCTACTTTATTCTCTGGCACCTTAGTGCTCATCAGAGCACTAAGAAATCCAAACAAATCCAACATTACTTTCTAAATGGTTTAGTGCAGTGTGCAGATCCATATTTTTATCTTTGCCATTAAAAGGTGGTTCTGATTTAAGAGAAGGGGTTAACTAGATCAGACTACAGCATCGATAAATGAGTGTAATGAGTGTTTAATGTTCAGGTTGAAAATAAAACATCTAACTTTATAATGGCCCAGTATTTTTCTGACCTCTGTGGGCCCCCATGTGAGGGGCTGAGCTCTGTCTTTGTCCCCCTCTTATGGGCGGCTATTGCCAAACGGTCCGTCCCTGCAGACAGAGTTCTGTCTGAATTCTACCCTCCAGTTTAGTTCTGTCTGGAGCTCTAACTCCTGAATATCTGTTTGTTAATATGTCACTGATAAACACCAGCCATCAGACCTGGTTTGGTCTGAAAATGTCAGTTTTAAGGACCCTGAGCTAAATCAACAAAAGCTGGGACGCCTTCCCTGTGTGTGAGTGTATCAGTGAGAGTCGAAGTGAGCAGCAGTAACAGCTTTAATCTCTGCTAATCCTCCAACTCTTCTGCATTTCTTTATCTTTATTTGATTATTATTCCTGCAGGATTAAAGCTCTCAGACGCAGCGCCGTGTTAAAGCTTTGTTAAAGTGCTGTAATTTAGAATAATCTCTCCAGGCACACATTAATCGCTTTGAGCCGTCTGATGAATATTTCCTCTGAGGGAAAAGTTGGAAAGTCTGATCAGAAACATCCTGATGGTCTGATTTACATCTTTTCATTTAGACTTTCCTGCCTCTGCTCTCCTTCATATTCATGTCTGGGACTGAAACCATGTTTTCCTCTCATTTATATCTGATCAGACGATTGTCTGCTATCAATATTAATAGATCTACATCTTTATAGCTGCTCTCAGGAATACCTTTGGTGGTTTTAGAGGATAATCTCTGACAGTCATTAAAACACTTTCCCTCTGCTGTTTGTCGAAAGTTTCATTCTAAGTAAAGGTTAGAGTCTGACTGAGTCTCAGACCAGGGTCAGGGTCACACCAGGATCCAGCTCGTTTACCAGATTATCTGTCTCAGCTCAGAAAGGAAGAGTCTTTCTGTTCCCAAACATCTCTCCAGTAGAGCCGTTCTGCTGTTTTATTTCTTTAAAACAACAAAAATGAAAAACAGGAAACAAGCTCTCAGATGAGAGCCAGCTCTTAGAACTGGCTCTCCACTAAACCACACATCAGGACTTCCTCGTAGCTTGTCATCTAGAATTGAGTTTTAATTTCAGTTTCATTATAAAATCACAGATATACCAACATTCTTTTCTCTATGCTCACCATCACCACCTTCACACTTTACAAAAGATGGCCAACTATTTGGACTCTTCTACATGAGATTGTTGTATCTCAGTGGGAAAACTCCTGGTTAAAGTAATTTTAAAATTAAAAGAGAAAGAAGGAAAAGAAACCCAACATCCCCAGCTTCAAAAACATTCCACCCTCTGCCTTTGATGATGTCATTCTTTAATCTTATCTTTTGAAGCCTATCAAACATTCCACCCTCTGCCTATGATGACATAATCCTTTAAGTTTATAAAACATTCCAGCCTTGCCGTTGAAGATGAGGCCATCCTTAAAGGCCAATCAAACATCCATCCTTGCCTTTAATGATGCCATTCTTTTATGTTTTCCTTTGAAGCTGTAAAACAATCTATCCTCTGTCTTTGACGCTGTCATCCTTAAAAGACTATTCAGATTCCATCCTTGCCTGTAACAATGATGTCATCTTTCAAAGGTATAAAACATTCCATCCTTGCCTTTTGAGATGGTGCCATCTTTTAAAGCTTATGGATGTTCCATCCTTGCCTTTGAAGATAATAACATCCTTTAATGCTTATCAAACATTCAATCCTTGTCTCTATACAATGTCATGCTTAAGGCCTATCAACATTCCATTCTTGCCTTTGAAGATAATGTCATCCTAAAAAGCCTTTAAACCATTCTGTCTTGGCTGTAAAGTTGTCATCTCTGAAAGCCTATATACAACGCCATCCTTGCCTTTGAAGATGATGTCACCTTTAAGGGCTTATAAAACATTCCATTCTTGCCTTTGTGATGATATCACCATTGAAAGCCTATTACATTTTGTCCTTGCCTTTTATGATGATGTCATCCTTTAACACATATGAAACATTCCATCCTTGCTTTTTAAGATGATCTGTTTCTTCAGTGTTTATACAACGTTCCATTCTAACCTTTGGAGATGATGCCATCATTTAAGGATTATCATATATTCCATCCTCTGCCAGTGATAAAGACATTCTTTAATGTCATTCTTCTAAAGCCTTTCAACATTCCATCCTTTCCTTTGCGAATGTTGTCATCCTTAAAACCCTATCAAACATTCCATCCCTGTCTTTTACATACAGGCCAGTCTAAGTCTCCATTTGTCGTTCCAGTCTAACCAGTACCTCGCTTGATGTATTATCTAAATAGCTTGTCAGTGTTTCCTTCTAAGCATGGTTTATGACATCATGGGGGAGAAAAGCGGTGAAAGCGGTGCTGTTAGCCTCGTAGCTCCTGATTGCCCTAACTGTACTGTTAAAGTAAACTGACGTCATGAGGGAGAAAAGCGGTTAAAGCGGTGCTGTTAGCCTCGTAGCTCCTGGTTGCCCTAACTGCATCGTTGAAGTAAACTGGGCGAGTCGTGTCCAGCGCGTTAAAACCATAAAACTGTCCAGTGTTGCGCTTTAATAGACCGGCTGAGGAGGGTAATTGCTGCAGTATTGTTTCCTTCTGATTAGGACAAAAGTGTCCCAAAGGGACTTCCATCCTTCAGCTGCTTCATCTGCATGCCCCCTCCTCACTCTAATCCGCTGTGTGCTCAGCTCTTTAGAATAAATCAATGAGAATACATGATTGTTTAATGATTTCTGTTCGACCAGCGCTGCATGATTTAGAATGACTAATTCCACTTTTTAACATCGATCCTGGGCTGAGGGGAAAACGCCGCCTTCAGAGACGCTCGCCAGGCTCGAACGGCGTTTAAAGATGAGGAGAGATCTCAAGGTTACGGAGAGAAGATGTGGAAATAAAGAGAAGAAGAAGAAGACGATGTAGAGAGAAAGAAAACCGTGAGGGCCAAAATGATACAGGATCAGTGTTTTAATTTAGGAAAGAACTCTGATCGATCCTGGAGGAGAGGGAGCATCTATTATCTGACTCACAGAGGTCAAAGGTCACAGAGCTTTGGGTTCAGCATGCTGCTCCAACAAACTCTGAGGAAGAAAACCAAGATTTTTAGAAGTTTATAAACCAAATTTGGCTGAAATGTTAAAGATTACTGGGAGTTTTTTTTTTTTTAACAAAAGGACAAGGAAGAAGAAGAGAAATTGAAAACGTACAAAAACACTTAAAAAATACATCTATCCATTATTTATACTACTAATTCCATTTAAGGGGTCTGGAGCCAGTCCCAGCTGTTACTGGGTGAGAGGCGTGGTTACACTGTGGACTGGTCAGCAGACAATTAGAGCTTAGTCACTAAGAAACATTTGATTTAAAACAAAGCAGAGAAAAGCCCGAAATTAAGCTCTGGAAAAGATCAAAAATAGGGAACCTTTCCTAAAAAAGTCAGGTCTCAGAATTCTGACTTTGATTTAGAATTCAGACTTTGATCTCAAAACTCTGACTTTGATCTCAAAACTCTGACTTTGATCTCAGAATTCTGACTTTGATTTAGAATTCTGACTTTGATCTCAGAATTCTGACTTTGATTTAGGATTCTGACTTTGATTAAAAATTTTGACTTTGATCTGGGAATTCTGACTTTGATGTATAATCCTGACTTTGATTTACAGTTCTGACTTTGATCTAGAATTCTGACTTTGATCTGGGAATTCTGTTTTTGATTTAGGATTCTGACTTTGATTAAAAATTTTGACTTTGATTTAGAATTCTGACTTTGATCTCAGAATTCTGGCTTTGATTTAGGATTCTGACTTTGATTTACAATCCTGACTTTGATTTGGGAATTCTGACTTTGATGTATAATCCTGACTTTGATTTACAATCCTGACTTTGATCCAGAATTTTGACTTTGATCTAGAATTTTGACTTTGATCTAGAATTCTGACTTTGATTTGGGAATTCTGTCTTTGATCTCAGGATTCTGATTGTTTTTGGAAGAGTCTCTCTGATCTTGAATAGTTTATTCATGTTTTTAGATCTGGCCTCCTCCAGTTAAATCCCTGCAGACCCTGATCCTCCCAGACATGTGAACACAATCCTGACTGAAACACAGAGATCAGTTTAACTTCAACAAGACTGTTTTTATAACGCCTCATTTAGCCATCCCACCATGTTTCTCCTCTTATCTCATGTTGTTTTTCTCCACGCCAGCAGGGATCCTGGTCGCTGGGCGCTTGGCGCTGGGCGCTAGGCGCTGTGGTCTGGGTCCATGCTGTTGATCTGTTAGTGAGCACGTTAAAGGTGAACTCATTATTCCTGCTGTGGGTGTGATGGACACCTTAATTACACTGGAGCTGAGTAATTAAAGGGCAGACAGTTTCCTCTTTAACCCCCTCCTCAGCTGGTTAAAAACATCATCAGGTAAATATCAGCTCATTGATCAGTGATCAGAGGCTCTGCAGGGACATTTCTTGATCTTTCTTCCATGCTTGTTTCTGTGAGCGCTGATGAGACTCATCATGTCAGAGTAAATCAGTTTTACTGTTTGTATTCGATCAGCTGTTAGTGGTCATGTGATCGTCATAAATGTTCCCTTCATTAGTCAGACATGGGAGTGGTTCAGACCAGCTGTGAGCTGGTTCATTTCTGCTGTTTTAACCTGACCGTGTTTGCTCCTTTACATTGGTGTTATTTTTAACCATGGAGGATTCTGCTGGTCTCAAGCGGACTCAGAAATGTCTAATGGGTCCACATCATATCTAGGGCTGATGGTTCAGAGGATTAGAGTTACCAGCTACAGAGGAGCTGTCAGACTCCATGATCTTTCTAGTTAAAATATTCCCTAATAATGATAATATTCCAGTATTTTCTCTGATTTATATTCCTCTTTTTGTGCTTTGGGACTCAGTAATCTGTAATCTGAGATAATCTCTAATTACTGATAAAATCCTGGTAGTTTTTTTGTTGTTTTTTTTTCTGGTGTTAATCAGCTGACTTTAGTCCGTCTCTGACTCCAGTCGGAGGATTTTCCAGAGAATTAAAAAGTCACTTCCTCCTCCTTTTCTTTCATTAACCCTCCCTCAGCCCGTCTGTTTACCCACAATGCCCTGAGGTCAGTGATGTCAGCGGTGGCGTCTGAATAAAGGACGGCGTTTAACCTGCAGTGTTATTTAAAGTGTGTGACGCTGACATTTCCACTTCCTGAACGTGTCAGAGACGACGCTCAGGCTCCGCCCCCTCCTCCTGGTTACTGTTATTGGACTTTAATCAGAATTATCTTGTAATTGGTGTCTTTGATTAGATTAGAGGAAATAAAGCCCCCCCTCTCTAAAAGGATTAGAGAGAATCTGAATTTAATCTCATAGAGGACCATGCTGGACTTGTTGTGAATGCAGATGAGCCGTCCCCCTTTTATGCTAATGAGCGCAGGGAAAACATTTCAATGTATTCTTGTCTTGTTACAGTGGGGCTAAAAGCTTTAAATCCCTCCCATTTACCAAATTAAACTAATTTGGAGAGCTTCCTGAGGCTCATGTGCAGGCTGACGTGATCCCTGAATAGTCATGCCCGTCAGGGTCCAACATCAACCATTATCATTCTAATTTTACTGCCGCTCCTTCCCTAATCGCATTTACAACGACGCCGCTGCATTTCAGCAGCACGCTGCACTTTCTGCAGAATTTCAACAAGGGCATTAAAGGCCCAATTTACATTAATGAAGTGCACATTTAATTAAGGCCAGGCCAGGAGAAACAGGAGGAGGAGAGGAGGAGAAATAAGAGGAGGAAAAGGAGGAGAGGAGGAGGAGAAGAGGCATAGGTGGAGGTCTAACAGACGCAGAGATACATGTTTGTCCATGATGATGCTCAGGTCACGTTCCAGTATATGTCCATAAAGTTTTGTTTCCCTCTCTGATTTTAAGATAAACCTGTCTTTACGTTCTCCGAATCCTCTCATCCTCATAAAACAACCCAACGCTTTGACATGTGCTGTAGAGTCATTCTTCTCTGTGAGCTGAAGCAGCTCGCTCCTGCTGCCTCAACATGCCAAAATTATCACGCCGTTCCTCCGCAGCCTAACACACCAGGTGGGCTGTTTCACACCGCCATGGATGGATATATCTCCCTGTGTCTGGGTACCACCCCACAGACGCGTTTAGGAAGGACAGATCCTTTCAAAATAAAAGTCAGAGGGGGATTCTGTCCGACACGTTCATTACAGAGCAGAAACAGTCATGACAGCGCTGATCGAGGAGTAAACTCGGTCAGGTGATCTCTACAGTCAGCTGTTCTCATGTCAACCTAGGATTCTTCAGCAGGCCGTCATGCCAGAACAAGAACTAGGGGGGCAAAGTGATTCTCTGAGAGAAGAAAACAACAATGAGAGAATAAAAACAAAAATTAGAGACAGAAAAATGAGAGACTGAAAAAAATGAAGTACAGAAAAATGAGAGAGAGAGAAAAATGAGAGCCAGAAAACAAAAACGAGAGACAGAAAAAGATGAGAGCCAGAAAACTAAAATAAGAGACAGAAAGCAAAAATGAGAGACTGAAAACAAGAGTGAGGGACAGAGAAATGAGAGACAAAAGAATGAGAGACAAAAACTAAAATGAGAGACAGAAAAATGAGAGACTGAAAACAAAAATGACAGAAAAAACATGAGAGCCAGGACACAGAACAGACAGGAGCTTCTCTCTGATGCTTTGACTCTCTAGAGTAATTGACTGGATGTCCCTGCAGAAAAGAACTGTGCTGACTCTAAACTTGAGGATTACTGGGACAGATCTCTGGTTGGGACAGATCTCTGGTTGGGACAGTCAAATTGGGCTGCTTCTGGATGTTTGATGGATCAGGCCCAAAGCTGTCTAGTTCCTCCCAGACTCAGTCTGGCGCTGAGGGCCGGAGTCTGAAAACATGTGGCCCTCTTTTCATGGTGGGCTGCCACTCTGAGTGTGTGTGTGTGGGAGGGGGGTCTCCTCTCTGAGTGGGGGGGTCTCAGTGTTTCTCTGGCTTTGTGTCCTCCAGATGGAAACAGAGTGGGGGGGTATCAGTGATCCGGCTCAGAGTTGGGCTGGGGGGTGGGGGGGGTCCTCTCAGAATAAGTGCTGGTCTCTGAGGTGGAACAGAGAGGGAGGACACGGCCACACCAGGGACAATAACCCCCCACCCCCCACACACACAGTGAAAAGGCAGGGTTATAAATTCATCTGTTTGCTCTCCGCTGACCTCAGCTCCCGCCGCTGCTCACCCACAATGCATCACTCTGTCAAAACATAGAGGAGAGAGAGAGGAAGAATGACGAGCAGATGCTTTATTGTCATCATCATTTCCACATAATTAGCTGTGAGGAAAAAGGCCCCCCCCCCCCCCACACACACACACACACACCTTTACTATGGCTGTCATGATACCAGAGTTTAAAACTTCAGCATGGTTCCAGTATGAATCAGAGGACAGCTCACACCAAACAGTCAGCCAACAAGGCGTCAGTCCTGTCCTCAGGTACTAGAGGGGAACTCCTGCTCATGGACGGAAATGTTGCCAATATTTTTGTCCAATTTAAACAAGTGCAGATGTCACTTCCTCCACAGTTGCTCTTCTTCACAACAATCACCCTCCCCTATCACAGTTGGGTCGCCCTCCGCCACCACGTTAGCTCACCTCCTCCAAGGTCGCCCTCCTCCATCAAGGTTGCCCTCCTACATCACTGTTGCCCTCCTCCACAACTATGGCCCGGGTACTACAGGGGAACGCTCAATGGAAACGTTGCCAATGTTTGTGTGCAATTTAAACAATGCAGACGTCGCCCTCCTCCACAGTCACCCTCCTCCATGGTCGTCCTCTTCCATCATGGCTACCCACCTCCATCAGGGTCGCCTTTCTCCTCCACTGACACCCTCCTCCACGGCAATCGCCCTTCTCTATCACAATCTGCCTCTTCCTCCATGGTTGTCCTCCTCAATCATGGCCGCCCTCCTCTACCACGGCCACCCTCGTCCTCCACGGTCAGCCTCCTCCCCAATGGACATCCTCCTCCTTCTCCACGTTAGCCCTCCTTTAACCACAGTCGCCCTTCTCCTCCATGGTCAACCTCCTCCACCGCAGTCGCCCTTCTCCTCCATGGTCAACCTCCTCCACCGCAGTCGCCCTTCTCCTCCATGGTCAGCCTCCTCCACCACAGTCGCCCTCGTCCTCCTTGGTCAGCCTCCTCCACCACAGTCGCCCTTCTCCTCCACTGACGCCCTCCTCCACAGCAATCACCCTTCTCTATCACAATCTGCCTCTTCCTCCACGGTTGTCCTCCTCAATCGTGGCCGCCCTCCTCTACCACAGCCACCCTCGTCCTCCATGGTCAACGTCCTCCACCACAGTAGCCCTTGTTCTCCACGGTCAGCCTCCTCCCCAATGGTCACCCTTCTCCTCCATGGTCAACCTCTTCCACAGTGGCCCTCCTCCTTCTCCACGTTAGCCTTCTTTTCACCACAGTCTCCCTCCTCCTCCATGGTCACCCTCCTCCTCCATGATTGCCCTCCTCCTCCACGGTCAACCTCATCCCCCACAATCACCCTCCTCCATCATGGTTGCCTTCCTCCTCCATGGTTGCCCTCCTCCTCCACAGTTGCCCTCCTCCTCCACGGTCACTCTCCTCCTCCAGAGTCACCCTCCTCCTCTACAGTCGCCCTCCTCCACCACTTTTGCCCTGCTCCATCATGGACGCCTTCCTCCTCCATGGTCACCATCCTCCATCATGGTTGCCCTCCTCCTCCACAGTGGCCCTCCTCCGTGTTCACCCCTCTCCATCACGGGTGCCTCCTTTCACTCCACGTTAGCCCTCCTCCACCACAATCACCCTCCTCCACCATGGTCACCCTCCTCCACCACTGTCACCCTCCTCCATCATGGTCGCCTTCCTCCTCCATGGTCACCCTCCTCCACCATGGTCGCCCTCCTCCATCATGGTCGCCTTCCTCCTCCATGGTCACCCTCCTCCACCATGGTTACCCTCCTCCACCATCGTTGCCCTCCTCCATAATGGTCGCCTTCCTCCTCCAGAGTCACCCTCCTCCTCTACAGTTGCCCTCCTCCACCACAGTCACCCTCCCAAAACTCTGCAGAGTTAACGACATGTGACTGCGGCCCGCTCAGGGCTGTGCGTGTTGATGCAGTTGAACAGATTAAGAGAATCGATGTGTTAACACCTCCCTGCATTAGGTCTCACAGGCTGATTTAATGGGGCCACTCAGGCTGAGAGCGAGCCGTGTCATTAGTTAAGACCATCAAAGCCACATTAGCGTGTTGATGATGTTTAATTTGCTTTTGATAAGCCGCCTCACTGTTGTCCCCTCTCTCAGCTAATAGTTACTAATTACTCTGATATTACTAATGAATTAAAAAGACATTTACCTCAGTGAGAAAACTCCTAATTAGAGAAATGAACTGCAGAGATGATCCACGCTGTAAATATGGCTGCAAACATCCAGCAGGTTTATGCTTCTGTGTCCAAGTCTGCACGGCCATGAGAGCTACGGAGTCTGGTATTAGTGAGTCCACATCACTCTGTCAGACTGCTTTCAGACTCTGAGGACCACATCACAGACTCTGAGGGCCACATCACAGACTCTGAGGGCCACATCACAGACTCTGAGGGCCACATCACAGACTCTGAGGACCACATCACAGACTCTGAGGACCACATTACAGACTCTGAGGACCACATCACAGACTCTGAGGGCCACATCACAGACTCTGAGGACCACATCACAGACTCTGAGGACCACATCATAGACTCTGAGGGCCACATCATAGACTCTGAGGACCACATCATAGACTCTGAGGGCCACATCACAGACTCTGAGGGCCACATCATAGACTCTGAGGACCACATCATAGACTCTGAGGGCCACATCACAGACTCTGAGGACCACATCATAGACTCTGAGGGCCACATCACAGACTCTGAGGGCCACATCATAGACTCTGAGGACCACATCATAGACTCTGAGGGCCACATCACAGACTCTGAGGACCACATCATAGACTCTGAGGGCCACATCATAGACTCTGAGGACCACATCATAGACTCTGAGGACCACATCATAGACTCTGAGGGCCACATCACAGACTCTGAGGGCCACATCATTCCTAGCCAGTCCCACCAACTTTTCCAAAAGTGTCCATCTTTGGCCTAACATTTGGAAAAACAGATGGACCACTAATGCAATGACAGTAAAGGCTATTCTATTTCTATTCTATTTCTATTCTATTTTATTCTATTTTATTCTATTTTATTCCAGTTCCTGGTCCTGTCCCCACACTTCCCTCTAGTTTGTTAACAGGAAACCATGAATACGAAACCTTAACTGATCATGTTTGTGTGAGATCTGATAAATGTTGATAATTGATTTTTCTGCAGTTACTGTAAAGCAGAAACATTGTCTGAATGCTTGTAACGCCCAGTGGCTTAGGAAGTTCTCCCCTGACTGTGCTGCAGAGCAAACAGCCTCTCTGGGCTCTGGGTATTAGCATATTAGCATATTTATGCTAACTAACCATTATGCATTGTTCAGTCACTCTAGGAAATCCTTCCCGTGCTGAGCATGGTTTGCCCCCAGAGTCCAGGTTGTTTGGCTGCTAAGGCCCTAACTGGCACATCCTTAAACCTCTGCAGACGATCAGAGTCCAGTCTGGTCTCTAGCCTATCAGGGTGCTTAGGACTTCTTAGTCGCGTCAACATGACGCCATACTGTCTGAATTTTAGCTGCATCACATCAGAGTTGAACATTCTGGTATCGTGACAGCCTCTGTAGAGGCTCTCATCTCTGAGTCAGATCCATTCCTGATCAGAAAGACTCTCCACTCAAGCAGAAGAGCAGACACTCATCCTCCTCATCCTCCTCATCCTCCTCATGCTCCTCATCCTCTTCATCCTCTTCATCCTGGTCCTCCTCATAATCTCTCACTGAAGCCTCCACAAAGAAAGTTCAGGAAGCAGCCTCACATGCACCGATCGCACTTCAATTACAGCTGATGCAGCTGGACAAGGGCCCCTAAACAGCCCCTCCCTCAGTGACCCCCTCCCTCAGAGACCCCCTCCCTCAGTGACCCCCTCCCTCAGAGACCCCCTCCCTCAGAGACCCCCTCCCTCAGTGGCTCAGTGAAAGGGCTCGGCGATGAATGGCTGACTTTATTACAGCTCGCCGTGTGCAGTCAAACAGCAGCAGGTCTTTATGATCAGACTTGGGGGGCTGTAAAACTGTTCTTGCTGCAGGACCGGGGGGGCTGGGGTTAAAGCCCTGCAAAGGACTGTGGGTGGGCTGTACCCCCCCAGCCCCGCCCTCTCTGACGGGTTATTCCCACCATGCTTTGGGGTGTGACCCCCGGCTTCACAGCCGATGACTCCAACTCATCACTTAAACTCTCCATCATAAAACAGGCCATATTTCCCTCCGGCGGCGGCGTTAAGTGGCGGTATCTGTCTCGTATACTGAGGCGAGGAACACGACGGGCTGTCAGGCCCCCCGCCGTCACCGTGACGACTGACGGCTGCTGCTGTCAGAGAACAGAGTGAGGTGAAGACGGCATGAAATCAGCCACACAGAGGACGCAGCGGGGAGCTGATCAGAGAGAGGAGGACAAGATGTCTGAGCTGGTAAAGAGCTCAATGGAACGAGAGCTGATCGGCCGGGGGTGCATGCACCACACTTAGCTGAGATCAGGAATCAGACCCACTACCAGGGGTTTTAGACTCTCTATATGAGCGCCTGGTCTACCCACTGACCTTAACCCTAAATGACCAAAATTGATGCTTTTTATTCCATTTAATCTTCTTTCCACCTAAGGCCTTCATTACCCACAATGCAGCTCAGTTTTCCAACAGCTGAGCTGTAACCTTGGAGAGTTGTGTACATGTAAATCTTGGTTTTCAACACCTGAGTCCTGATTGAGTGGAAGTAGCTGTGTAGAATATTTACCATCACTAAACAAACCACCTGTTTTCTGCTTGTTCTTCTCAGACCTTCTGGTCCCATCCTTCTGGTCCGATCCTGCCGGTCCGATCCTGCCGGTCCTCCTGGTGTCAGAGCGGGTAGGTGAGCTGTGGCTGAGAGTGGTGGTCAAAGGCTGTAAACACTCTAACTCCATACAGGCTTATTAGCAATAGCAGCTAAGTGTTAGCATGGTTTCATAGGATTTTTAACTCTTTGAGTTGTTTATTTTGTTGCTTTTCCCTGTTGACCGAAACTTGTTCCAAACTGTGACCCCGAACCCAAGGTACAACCCAACCATGACCCCCAAACCAGGGTACCCACCAGACTGTGGCCCCAAAACCAAGCCATGAACTGAACCATGACCCATAACTCGAGGTTAATATAAAACCCTGACCAAAGACCATGGTACGAACCATGATCCATGATCCCAAAAGCTGGGTTCTTAGCATGACCTTGACCCAAAAACCAAGCAAACCACAACTCCAGAACTGTGGCCCACTATAACCATTCCCCAAAAACCATAGTAGGAAGATGAACCAACCTGTGACCTCAAAGCTAAGTTCTTCGCATGACTCTGACCCAAAAACCAATAAACAACCCAAAAGCAGTGGTACAAACCGAACCTGACCCCAAGAACCAAGCCAAGAACCACACATCCATGACCTGAAACCAGAAACCATCCAACAGAACCCCAAACCTGGGACCCAACCAAACCGTGACCTCTGTGAGCCGTCTCCCTCCTACTTAATAGTCTAGAAGTGCGTCCTTCTACATTTTAAAGAAGGTTGTTTGTCCGTGCTACTCAGAGAGATCCGGCTCCTCTGATTGGTTAAAGTGTGTTGAGTGTGGTCGTGAGGTCTGAGGTCGGAGTGACAGCTGGATGCTGGGAGGTCTGACGGACAGACAGAGAGGGGAGGATGAGGAGTAAAAGGGTCGAGGGAGGCTCTGTGAGGGGCGTGTCTGCTGAAAGCCAATGAATAAATCAGTGGTTGGTAACAGTATTAGAATGGGGGGGGGGGGCTGCAGCTGCATTACTCAACACACAAAGGAGCCTCAACAGATGGGAGCGTTTAGTTAAAGGAAGTCAGCGCTTTGGTTAAGAAGGCCCCGCCCACCGCCTCGCTCTGACAGGTGGTCTGATCTCTGAGCCACACGGCGCTCAGACCGCCGCCTTTCTTACAAAGTGTTTCACTTTGTCTGAGATTTCACAGGAGGAGGATCCCAGTGCACCGCCGTCCCACGTCAATGCCCCCGTGTCCGTCTAGTGATCCAGGCGTGATCGGAGCGGGCGGCAGCGAGCTAAAGAGTCACATCTGTCGTTTCATTAAAGTGTCATTAAGACGGTCAGAGAGGAGGTTTATCTGGTCCACTCTAGAACCCAGAGAACAAAAACCCCCTAAAGATCCAGACTCAGAAATGAGACTTTAACCCTGAGAGGACTTTTGTTTTGGTCTTTTTTCTTCTTTTTTTAATTATTCTGACCGTGTTAATGAAAACAACATACATGTTAGAGGGAGGGCTTTTCTTTAATAGGACTGAATACCAAAACCTGTCAAAGGTCTATAAGACTCTGTGTAGACTTTTGGGGACCATAAATGTTCATTTAAACCCATGAAAACCACAATTTTAGACTCTTCAGCCATCATAGACTCTGAGGACCACATCACAGACTCTGAGGGCCACATCACAGACTCTGAGGGCCACATCACAGACTCTGAGAGCCACATCATAGACTCTGAGGGCCACATCACAGACTCTTAGGTCCACATCACAGACTCTGAGGGCCACATCACAGACTCTGAGGTCCACATCACAGACTCTGAGGGCCACATCACAGACTCTGAGGGCCACATCACAGACTCTGAGGGCCACATCACAGACTCTGAGGGCCACATCACAGACTCTGAGGTCCACATCACAGACTCTGAGGTCCACATCACAGACTCTGAGGGCCACATCACAGACTCTGAGGTCCACATCACAGACTCTGAGGGCCACATCACAGACTCTGAGGTCCACATCACAGACTCTGAGGGCCAGTTAACAGACTCTGAGGGCCACATCACAGACTCTGAGGACCACATCACAGACTCTCAGGGCCACATCACAGACTCTGAGGACCACATCACAGACTCTCAGGTCCACATCACAGACTCTGAGGGCCACATCACAGACTCTGAGGGCCACATCACAGACTCTGAGGGCCACATCACAGACTCTGAGGACCACATCACAGACTCTGAGGGCCACATCACAGACTCTGAGGTCCACATCACAGACTCTGAGGGCCAGTTAACAGACTCTGAGGTCCACATCACAGACTCTGAGGGCCAGTTAACAGACTCTCAGGGCCACATCACAGACTCTGAGGACTCCCATGATATAAATTTTAGTCCATAAGAGGAAGTGATGCTCTCTTAATCAGGATGCTCTCCTCCTGAAACTCTGCAGTCGGTCCAAACTGGAACAAAGCAAACAACAGAGCGTCCTCAGAGGTCAATAACTGTGAAAGAGCACAAAGGGGGGCTGAGTGAAACCAGAATCGCCTCTGGCTCAGTCTGGATGCTGAAATCTGAAGGAGCATTCTTGTTTAATTGACTTTCACCCGTCCTTGTGCTGCAGCCTCTCGTATGCAGAGCAGCAGAGACGTTTATGATCCTTTAATCCAATTCTGCTCAGCAATCAAAGATCCATGAATCAGGCCCATTATGAGCGGACCTGTGGCCAGGAGGGGGGGCTTCTGCATGTCATTATGGGGGGGCCGTGGCATAACAAAGCTGCTTTTAATGAGATTCCACAAAGCTCCAAATCAGGGCCGTCCCAGCAAGCATCCTGGCTAATTCACTTAAAAATAATTCATTCTCTAACTGAGCAGAAGGAGGAGAGGTTTGTCCTCCTGACGACCACGCTTCATTTTCAACCTTCAGCGAGGAGGAGGAGGAGGATGAAGAAATATCATTATCCATGAGGGGATATTAGAGGAGGAGGGGGGCAGAGAGAGTGATTAACTGAAACGTCCTCACTGTCCCCGGACTCTCAGATGCAGATTTGGCAGACAGCAGCGAGGATGAGGAGAAGTGGTCGTGTTTAGAGAGCTAATAAAACCAGATCATGTAGGGAGGATGCTCAAAGAGCCAACTGATGAATGAAAGTATGATGGTTAAACAACAATTCATTCAAAAACATCGTATTTATACTCAGACATGACCAAAACACCCTTTATATGGACTCAGGCTTTCTGGGTCCTCAGGGGATTGTAGTCTGGTCCTCCAGGAATGGACTTCATGGAAAACTTCAGTCTGAGACGGCTGAAGTCAAAGAGCATCCTGTCTCTCTTCTGTCTGTCTCTCTCATGTTCCCTCCACAGAGCCCCCTGCAGGCCTGGAGCTTTGTTGTTCAGGTTTTCAGCCTTTTCTGCTGACATTATGGATTTAAGTTTGGAATCATTTCTGTATTTGCAGCTCTTTGGCCCTTCATGCATTTGTTTCTGATTCTTGCACCACACTTCCATGTTTGATTAGGGTTCAGACTTGTGTTTCTAAAGTTGCAGCGTTCCCACCTTTGCAGCGTTCATTCCCATCTCTGTAGAGTTCCCAACTTTGTTATTCCCGCCTTTGCAGCATTCCCATCTTTGCAATGTTCCCATCTTTACAGTGTTCCTATCTTTGTGGCATTCCTTTCTTTGCAGCGTTCCCATCTTTGCAGTGTTCCCATCTTTGCAGTGTTCCCATCTTTGCAGTGTTCTTGTCTTTGCAGCGTTCACATCTTTGTGGCATTCCTTTCTTTGCAGCATTCCCATCTTTGCAGCGTTCCCATCTTTGCAGAGTTCCCGCCTTTGCAGCATTCCCATCTTTGCAGCGTTCCCATCTTTGCAGTGTTCTTGTCTTTGCAGCGTTCCCATCTTTGCAGTGTTCTTGTCTTTGCAGCGTTCCCATCTTTGTGGCATTCCTTTCTTTGCAGCATTCCTTTCTTTGCAGCATTCCCATCTTTGCAGCGTTCCCATCTTTGCAGAGTTCCCGCCTTTGCAGCATTCCCATCTTTGCAGCGTTCCCATCTTTGCAGTGTTCTTGTCTTTGCAGCGTTCCCATCTTTGTGGCATTCCTTTTTTTGCAGCATTCCCATCTTTGCAGTGTTCTCATCTCTGCAGCGTTCCTATCTTTGCTATTCCAGTCTTTGCAGCTTTCCTGTCTTTGCAGCGTTCCTGTCTTTGCAGCGTTCCTATCTTTGCTATTCCCGTCTTTGTTTGGAATGCATGGGGCTGTAGCAGGACACCACTGTAAACGCCACTGTGAGCTGTCAGTTCCCATCAGTCAGAGAGAGGAGCGTCTAATCTGCTGTCAGTTCAGACTCCTCTCTCAGACACGTGGAGACGGTCTGAATGAGTCTCTGAGTGTTTGCTCCATATTTCTCCTCAAACACAGCGCCGTCTCTCTAAAACATCATTAATGTTTGTAAATTCTGAACCATGGAGTCCAGAATCTGATCCATCAGACTGTGTGACGTTAATGTAATAATTCCATCTGAACAGCAGCTCCACCAATCATGATTAGAGTTTTATAACAAACTAAAACAGACACATCTCTCTGTTCTTCTGTTTTTAATAATGCAGCTTAAATCCTCTTCATCAGTCTTCATCACTGATCCATCAACACAAACACCATTAATTTCACTTTACTACAGTCACTGTTACCTTTCTGATCCTTCTCCCTTTATTTATTTATATCTGAGGCCGTTTTCACATCACTCACTAGCACGGCTCCCATCAGTTTGATTTCTCAGACTCATGAAGACCAGGTCCTCTGGTGGACTTGAATATGGAGCGCTGGTGTTCAGAGTGACCAGATGAACCAGAGTTTGGGGGTTAGTGTGCTGGGATCTGGACCCAGGTTCCTGATGTGAACCTACCTTAGTATTACTGAGCGTTTGTAGGAAGCAGCATGGAGTCTTAAATTCAAAACAGGAAGTAAGCCATGAAGGTGGGCGGAGCCTAGCCATGTGCCTGGTCTCTACTTGACCCTGAAATGTCTGTGGGGCAACAACGATCCAGTCATTGGGGGAGGATGGAGCTCCATTTTACAGGACAAGGCTTGAATGGTTGAATTCTCAGCTGGTGTCAGAACAGCCATGGTCTGTCACAGTAAGGAGCTCAAGTCTGAATGAGATACAGCAACAGAACAGCAGCTTCAAGTCTGAATGAGATACAGCAACAGAACAGCAGCTTCAAGTCTGAATGAGATACAACAACAGAACAGCAGCTACAAGTCTGAATGAGATACAGCAACAGAACAGCAGCTACAAGTCTGAATGAGATACAGCGACAGAACAGCAGCTTCAAGTCTGAATGAGATACAGCGACAGAACAGCAGCTTCAAGTCTGAATGAGATACAGCAACAGAACAGCAGCTTCAAGTCTGAATGAGATACAGCGACAGAACAGCAGCTTCAAGTCTGAATGAGATACAGCAACAGAACAGCAGCTTCAAGTCTGAATGAGATACAGCGACAGAACAGCAGCTTCAAGTCTGAATGAGATACAGCAACAGAACAGCAGCTTCCTGTAGGTTTCCATTCTCATCCTTATTTATGACGGCCACTCCAACAACACATCCAGTTTAAAAATGACAGATTTCTCTGGCTTTTTTAATATTTTTTAGGTAAATAAAGTTCTGACTAAGAACTCAAGAAAAAGATATATATCACAGGAGTAGTTTTTTTTTAATTAATGCAGACATAAGTGAAAAAAACTGAAATGTAGCTTCAAGCAGGATAGAAAAATGATAAAAATTATTTCTCTGGTTTGATTTGGAAAATTCTGAGGTTTTATTTGCTATATTCCCCCTGCCCCAGTTTGAGAAAGTTTTATGACAGTAATTGTTGGCTTTCTGCAAAACACTTCAGAGTTTAGATGTCAACATGACAAAAATCAGACTTTTAAGATTAATGTAAAAAAAAATTCAAGTTCATAGTCAGAATTCTGAGATCAAAGTTAGAGTTTTAAATCAAAGTCAGAATTCTGAGATCAAAGTCAGAATTTTAAATCAAAGTCAGAATTCTGAGATCAAAGTTAGAATTTTAAATCAAAGTCAGAATTCTGAGATCAAAGTTAGAGTTTTAATTCAAAGTCAGAATTCTGAGATCAAAGTTAGAATTTTAATTCAAAGTCAGAATTCTGAGATCAAAGTCAGAATTTTAAGATCAAAGTCAGGATTTTAAATCAATGTCAGAATTCTGAGATCCATGTTAGAATTTTAAATCAATGTCAGAATTCTGAGATCAAAGTTAGAATATTGAATCAAAGTCAGGATTTTAAATCAAAGTTAGAATTTTAAATCAAAGTCAGAATTTTAAATCAAAGTCAGAATTCTGAGATCAAAGTTAGAATTTTAAATCAAAGTCAGAATTCTGAGATCAAAGTCAGAATTTTAAATCAAAGTTAGAATTCTGAGATCAAAGTTAGAGTTTTAAATCAAAGTCAGAATTCTGAGATCAAAGTCAGAATTTTAAATCAAAGTCAGAATTCTGAGATCAAAGTTAGAATTTTAAATCAAAGTCAGAATTCTGAGATCAAAGTCAGAATTTTAAATCAAAGTTAGAATTCTGAGATCAAAGTTAGAGTTTTAAATCAAAGTCAGAATTCTGAGATCAAAGTTAGAATTTTAATTCAAAGTCAGAATTCTGAGATCAAAGTTAGAATTTTAATTCAAAGTCAGAATTCTGAGATCAAAGTCAGAATTTTAAATCAAAGTTAGAATTCTGAGATCAAAGTTAGAATTTTAAGATCAAAGTCAGGATTTTAAATCAATGTCAGAATTCTGAGATCAAAGTTAGAATTTTAAATCAATGTCAGAATTCTGAGATCAAAGTTAGAATTTTGAATCAAAGTCAGGATTTTAAATCAAAGTTAGAATTTTAAATCAAAGTCAGAATTTTAAATCAAAGTCAGAATTCTGAGATCAAAGTCATAATTTTAAATCGAAGTTAGAATTTTAAATCAAAGTTAGAATTTTAAATCAAAGTCAGAATTCTCAGATCAAAGTCAGGATTCTGACTTTGTTTTCACATTTCTAATAATAAAGTAAAGACTCAGTGGCCCTTATTGTCTCCTGTACGGTCCTTTTTAGGAGGGTCAGTGTTGTTTTATTTTAGGACAGCTAAAGGATGCTGGCCAGAATAATTCCTCCCCCTCTCTGGTTCATCTTCAGGTAAAATCTGTTTTAGAGGAATATCTGAGCTGTAATATCCTCGCTCTCTGATTGGCTGAGACTCTAGGCCCCCGGTGGATCCCCTCCTGATCTGATCCGTGTCACTGAATGAACGACTCGTTACACGTGCTCAGAGAGTGGAGGGTCGTCTTTAAGAGGGCCGCTCCCTGGGGTCCCTGAGCCACAGATGGGTCATCAGACCCCCCTCCTCTCCCCTCCTCCCCCCGCCTGCTGAACACCTTCCAATTTGTGAGCGATATATTCATTACCCATCATCCCCAGCACTTGATTAAAGATCAGGCGTCCATGACTGTCGCCCCCTGGCTCACCGTGACACCTCCCTCCCTGGGCTTGATGCCCCGCCGCGGTCGTCATGTGATGGAGGTTATTAATGGCCGCAGTCTCTCCACCACTTGACACGTTGCTCCAGCTGTCAGTCTGCGGCGGCGGCCGTGTGAGACCCGGGCGGGGAGAGTGGCGATGGCGGGCTGACCCATCCGTCACTGTCAGCGGGCGGCCGGTGATGAATGGATCAGGGACGCACGGCGAGGACGGAGGGGCGAGGTGTGAGCGGGGCGTGTGCAGGGTGTGTGTGTGGCGGTAATGATGAATGGAGCGAGGATCAGGATGGTAGACGGGCGGTAAACTGGATCATCAGGGGTTAATGTGAACACTACAGGACTGACATTCAAATGTACCAACACATGCTGCAGAATCCGGCCGCTGTAGACATCATTTATTCTGCTGCACGCAACTTTAGTCCCTTTGATTTTCATTAGAATGGTGCATTATGGGAGCATGAAGATGATGGCTCAGTTCAGCTGTACAGGAAATGTTGGGCAGTGATCTTTATTTCTTCTGCTGTCACTGATCTCACGTCTGTATCCACAGAGCAGCAGTAATTTTAACCCTTTAGCCCAGCTGGGAATCAGTCCTACAGTTTACACAATCATAAAGTCACCATTCCACATCCGTTCACTACGACCCTACGCTTTACTGACCAGACGTTTCTATCTCAGCTGAACTGGGTTACCTGGAGAGGAGCTGATCTAGATCACCAATGACTTCCTGCAGACCTCTGAGTCTAGACTTAAAGGGAGACCAGCGTCTAGAGGAGTCTAGGACTGAGACCAGAGTCTAGACGAGTCTAGGACTGAGACCAGAGTCTAGAGGAGTCTAGGACTGAGACCAGAGTCTAGACGAGTCTAGGGCTGAGACCAGAGTCTAGAGGAGTCTAGGATTGAGACCACAGTCTAGACGAGTCTAGGACTGAGACCAGAGTCTAGAGGAGTCTAGGACTGAGATGAGAGGCTAGCTGAACCTCTTTAACTGCCTTTCTCCCTTGTTTTGTCTTAAACATGCTTTTGATGGAAACACTGATTGACTAATAAGGCGATAAACCTGGTGGGGGTCTGGTTAGACTGGAATGACAACTGGGGGCCCAGACTGGCCTGCATGCAAAAAACAAGGATGGAGTGTTTTAATGATATTTGATGACACTTTCCCAAAATATTCCTTTCCTAAAATGAAGGGGGAAAAGGCCCAAACTTACAAAACCTCACCAACATTCCCTTTATGATTTTTAAAACATTCTGTCCTGCTCTTTGAGGATTAAGTCATCCTTAAAAGCTTATGAAACATTCTGTAGTTGCCTTTGAAGATGATGTAACTCCATCCTTGCCTTCAAAGATGATGTCATCAAAGCTTATAAACCATTACGTCCTTGCCTTTAGAGATTAGGCCATCAAAACTTATAAAACATTCCATTGTCTGCCTGAAAGATGACGTTATCCTCTAAAGTTTATTAAACATTCCATCCTTGCCTTTAAAGATGATGTCATCAAAGCCTATAAAATATTCCATCATCTGCCTTTAAAGATGATGCTGTCTTTGTCATTTTTTAAAAACATTCTATCCTGCTCTTGAGGATGATGTCATCCTTAAAAGCTTATGAAACATCCTTTAGTTGTCTTTGAAGATGATGTAATCAAAGCTTACAAAACATTCCACCCTCTGCTTGTGAAGATGCTGGCATTCTTTTGATGTGTATAACACATTCAATCCTTGCCTTTAAAGATGATGTCATCAAAGCTTATAAACCATTACGTCCTTTGCCTTTGAAGATGTCATCAAAGCTTTTAAAACATCCCATCCTTGCCTTTAGAGATTAGGCCATCAAGACTTATAAAACATTTCATTCTCTGCCTTTGAAGATGATGTCATTCTTTGAAGTTTATAACACATTCCCTCCTTGCTTTTAAAGATGATATCATCAAAGCTTTTAAAATATTCCATCCTCTGCCTTTAAAGTTGATGTCATCCTTTGAAGTTTATAAAGCATTCCATCCTCTGCCTTTAGAGATTAGATCATTAAAGCTTATAAAACATTCCATTCTTTGGCTACAAAGACGATTTTGCCCTCTAAAGTTTATCAAACATTCTGTCCTTGCCTTTGAAGTTGATGCCATCAAAGTTTCTAAAACATTCCATCCTTGCCTTTTGCATGCAGGCCAGTCTAAGCAGTTCCTCGCTAGATTTATTGAGTAAATATTATATCAGTGTGTCCATTAGAAGCGTGTTTATAACATGAGGGAGAAAAGCTGTTAAAGAGGCGCTGCTAGCTTCCTAGCTGCAGGCTAAATGTTCCATTCATTCTTATCAGCGTGTTGTTAGAGGAGGACAGAGTTCTGATGCCAGGTCAT
This sequence comes from Cheilinus undulatus, assembly GCF_018320785.1. NCBI lineage: Eukaryota > Metazoa > Chordata > Actinopteri > Labriformes > Labridae > Cheilinus > Cheilinus undulatus. The sequence continues at coordinate 1,333,859 of NC_054881.1, forward strand.
CTCTGACTGTCAGTACAGAGTATGGAGCACACAGACTAGTCTGACCTGGTATCAGGATGTAGAGTGTCGTTAGTGTGAGGCCTCTGATAAAGCTGTCAAATTTGACGTGTTTTTAGCGTGTTCCAGCTCTCTGCTCCTTGTCTCTCACCTGCTGTAGGATCAGCTCACCTGTTGGTGCAGCATCCCTCCTCTCATATTTCACACGTCAGCGTCTTTACCCCCCCCCCCCAACCTAAAGAGCCCGTGCTAATGTAATTGTTTCACTAATTATTCCTTTAATTCAGTTATGAAGAGCTAACAGCGCTAACCGTGCCGCTAAAAGGAGATTCATCCTGAGCCCTGCAATCTGATTAAGAGGAAACGCTTAGCACACAATCCTTTCTCCCAGGATAATCCTGTTTACTGACATTAACATCCCAGCTGCTGCTGCTGCTGCTGGTCTGAGAGCTGCACCTGAAGCCTGCAGGATCCTCTTTAACATCTGCCTCCTGCTGCTGCAGACTGCCAGCCTATAGACCAGGACCAGGACCAGGCCAGGCATGTCAAGACCAGTTTGGCTGATATGGTCTGAGGTCAAACTAGGGCTGGGTGATATGGCCTAGAACTAAAATCTGCAGTTTAAACAAAAACAGGATTCAAGATTTGAATCAATTTTCTCTCAGTTGCTTTAAGCAGAAAGTCACCATTTAACACGGTCACCAGTTAGAACATAACACCTGCTGTCCTACAGCAGGCCTCAGATTCATGAGATATTTCACCGAGAAGTTCCTGATTAATGCAACCTAAATGCCAAAAAAGATGGGTCACTGTGTGAAATGTAAACACCTGGGTAGTGAGGAGACCAGCTTGAGTTCTGGGGGAGGAAAGTTGTCCCATTCTTGTCTGACTCAGGATTCTAGTTGCTCAACAGTCCTGGGTCTGCTACATTTTCTGATGCTCCAAAAGTTTTCTGTTGGTGAAAGGTCTGGACTGCAGGCAGACCAGTTCAGGACCTGGACTGGCGTCTGTGGTTTCCCCTGACCACAGAACAGTTTTCCATGCAGCCCTGCTTGTTTGTCACATCCTGTAAAGGTGTCATTATGCCTTTTTTATTGATAAATCCTTTCTCCAAGTTTGCTTTTAATAAGCCTCTCACTTTTCCTGCAAACAAACAAACAAACAAACAAACAAACAAACAAACAAACAAACAGTGCTGAATCGTCGCTAATGCTGTATTTTCCCCTCAGTCTTGTCTTTAGGTCTGTTTTCTTACACACTCCGCAGATCTGAGCAGAATGAGAGCATCTGATGTTTCTATCAGAGCTGAGTGTGTGTGTGCATGTGCGTTTTTGTGTGTCTGAGCCGAGGGCCATCCTCTGCTCCGTCCTCTCCATCTCTGTCACAGAAACACAGCGCGGCGTCCCCTCCTTTAATTTACTGTGTGAATGATTACACAGCTCATTGGTCGGCCATTGTGCGCCTGATGGATTTCATTAACTTTGGATTAATCAGCTGATCAGCTGATATTTAATGTTTGGGATGGGGGGGCAGATTAATGCTCGCTCTGACAGAGGTTAAAAAATAAATTTCACCTCCTCTACCTCTCAGCCTCTCGTTTGCTCTCTTCATTTTTTACACATGGCGGGCTGCCCCGCCTCCTGATGATGACTTATTTACAGCTGGGACGCAGACAGACACCAGTAAGCATACTGGTCTGAAGAGAATGACCGTCAGGGCCATGAAACATCTATAAATCTGGTCTGCATGTTTTCTTTAACCACAAGTCATTCCTTTAAAACCGTAAACATTCAACTCTGGTGTGGTGTCATTCCCAGCTCCGACATCCGAGGGAAACAGAAGCAGCAGAAGTTCCAGAGTGATGACTCGCAAATTTGGGAATTTAAAGAAAATCTGTAGGTATTTATGATTTTTTTATCAGTTTCAAACCAGTACACCCAAGAGTCTCCAGAGAGAAATCAGGGACGGCAGTAGCAACAGTGCGGCGTGAAAATCAACACAGATGGACAGACACGCCCTACATCCCTACATCCCTACATCCCTAGACCCCTATATCCCCACATCCCCACATCTCTTCATCCCTAGACCCCTACATCTCTACATCCCTGGACCCCTACATCCCTACATCCCTGGATCCCTACATCCCTACATCCCTGGACCCCTACATCCCTACATCCCTGGATCCCTACATCCCTACATCCCTACATCCCTGGACCCCATATCCCTACATCCCTGGACCCCTACATCCCTACATCCCTGGACCCCATATCCCTACATTCCCACATCTCTTCATCCCTAGACCCCTACATCCCTACATCCCTGGACCCCTACATCCCTACATCCCTACGTCCCTAGACCCCTACATCCCTACATCCCTACATCCCTGGACCCCTAGACCCCTATATCCCTACATCCCCACATGTCTTCATCCCTAGACCCCTACATCCCTAGACCCCTACATCCCTGCATCCCTACTTCCCTAGACCCCTATATCCCTACATCCCTAGACCCCTACTTCCCTAGACCCTTACATCCCTTCATGCCTACTTTCCTAGACTCCTGCATCCCTACATCCCTACATTCCTAGACCCCTACATCCCTAGACCCCTACATCCCTACATCCCTACGTCCCTAGACCCCTACATCCCTAGACCCCTACATCCCTTCATCCCTACATCCCTACTTCCCTAGACTCCTGCATCCCTACATCCCTACATTCCTAGACCCTACATCCCTACGTCCTTACATCCCTACGTCCCTAGACCCCTACATCCCTACATCCCTAGACCCCTACATCCCTACTTCCCTAGACTCCTGCATCCCTACATCCCTACATTCCTAGACCCCTACATCCCTACATCCCTGGACCCCGACATCCCTAAATGATAATAAAGCATAAACATTATTCAAAGCTGTAGATTTTAACCTAATAATCACACAAATGTGAGTAGTTTCTCTCAAACATAGTTTCAGTCTACTGCAGGCGTACAAAAACATTCAACGACTTTTAGAGCTGTTACCTGAGCGGGATTTACTGAGGTTTAGGGGAGGTAAATATCTCCAGCTTTTAGAAAATGTGATTATTCACCACAAATGTAAGATGAACAAGAAAACTAAATGTTCTGCTCATTCTTTGTTGTTTTAGTCAGCTGAAGCTCTGGTCACATGAAAAACAGTCACGGGGATTTTTGTTCGCCAAGAAACAGGAAGTAGTTTTATTCAGAGTCAAATTTGAATCCACTCTGCTGAGATTTATGTCTCCACCAGCGTTTCAAGACTCTGGAAAAACAACTTCCTGTTTCATGGCGAACAATAATCCGCCATAAATAAGTTTTTAATGTGAGCTGAGCTTCAGCTGATTTGAACCTACAGGCAGTAAAAAGACATAAAGGATGACCACAACTTCAGTTTTTCATGAGAGGAATAACCCCTGATAAACTCACAAACCAAAAACCTTCTTTTTCACTCCTTTTTTTGCTTTACGTCCATTTTTTCCCCATTTTTAACTGATTTTGCTTCTTTTTAACCCTTTTCACCACTGTTTCCACTCATGTTTGACTTGTCTTTCCGCTATTATTCCATTTTTCAACTTCTAACTCATTCTTGCCTCTTTTAGCTCCTTTAAACTATTTTCTCTGACATTTTTTTTTGTGTTGCCAAAACTGGATTTAAATTGTCGCTTTGCTAAATGTAAACAGTTTTTGCCACTTTTTCACCTCTTTTCACCACCTTTTTAGTCATTCTTTTGCCACTTTGACCCATTTTTGCCTTTTCATAAATGTATTAAACTGCAGATGTCAGTGAATATGTCTGCAGTCGGCGGCTGCTTTTGCAGGACTGTTAGATTCAAAGCTGCAGATTCGTGTGAGGCTTGTGCTTTATTGTGGGCAGGTATTATTTCTGCAGGTGTATTATATTGAACAGTTTTATATCAAATCAGATCTGAGTTTGTTAAAATGATAAACAGCGTTGGTTACAGCTGCTGTATGACTAGGATAAGCCTGTTTTTTTCTCTAGTTTGTGAGGTTTACATGCAGCTTTATCACCATAAAAGTCTTTAGTGGCCTTAGATGAAGAGTCTCTCTGCGTCATGTTTGGGTGTTCTAGGAGAAGTGAAATCACACGGCCGTCCCTCTGAGTCTAAATTCAGTCTCTTTTTTTTTTAAAGGACTCTGTAAATGAAAGTGATGGCAGATTAATAGATTGATGGTTTAATAGTTAAAGCTCACAAGCAGATGAAGGGTCTTCCCCGTGGGTGTATGTGTGTGTGTGTGTGTGTGTGTGTGTATGTGGGGGGGTCTTGTGTTTTTGGGGGGGTTAAGTGATGGATCCCCAGTGAGCGTTTGAGCGCGTGCTGTGGCGATCAGTGGAGCAGAGCGATCCTATCAGCTGGTGATCACATTGATCATTCAGACCCCCCCTCCCTCAGGAGACCACCACTCTGTTACATTGGGGGGGGGGGGGGGTCTGTGGCACATGTGCTCTGTGTAGCAGCTCGATGTCATGAGGACGCCATGGGTGTGGCGTTCTGTGATTGTTATCTGTTAGAGAAAGCGTGAATCATTAACAGGGCGTCTGTCAGAGACTGACCTGCTGCTGGGGGGGGGGGGGCTTTCTGACCCTCCATTACTTCATTAATTAACCTGAACCTGCTCCACACACCTGCACCCCCCCCTCCATCTGTGGGTGTTTACACGACTCTACACACACCTCTCACCTGGGGGGGGCTGACCTGATCTAAGCCCCGCCCCTCTTAATGAGCATTCATGTTAATCAGCAAAAACACCTGTTGGGGGGCGGCAGGTTAATAACGGAGCAGATTATAATCTCAGTAATAATCCTCATTAACACAGAGGAGGCAGACAGGAAGCACTGGGTCTCAACTGGTGGGTCAGGACCCAAAAGTGGGTTGTGGATCTGATCAGTCTTTGTTGGTGCGCGATACAAACATATGAAGACACCATCAGCATCCTCAATTATTCAACTTTTATTCCTTTAAAAACAAAAATGGTTTCTGATTAACCCAGAAATGGACCCTGATAAACTAGAGACTGGACCCTGATAAACCTAGAGACTGGACCCTGATAAACTAGAGACTGGACCCTGATAAACTAGAGACTGGACCCTGATAAACTAGAGACTGGACCCTGATAAACTAGAGACTGGACCCTGATAAACTAGAGACTGGACCCTGATAAACCAGAGACTGGACCCTGATAAACTAGAGACTGGACCCTGATAAACTAGAGACTGGACCCTGATAAACTAGAGACTGGACCCTGATAAACCAGAGACTGGACCCTGATAAACTAGAGACTGGACCCTGATAAACCAGAGACTGGACCCTGATAAACCAGAGACTGGACCCTGATAAACTAGAGACTGGACCCTGATAAACTAGAGACTGGACCCTGATAAACTAGAGACTGGACCCTGATAAACCAGAGACTGGACCCTGATAAACCAGAGACTGGACCCTGATAAACTAGAGACTGGACCCTGATAAACTAGAGACTGGACCCTGATAAACCAGAGACTGGACCCTGATAAACTAGAGACTGGACCCTGACAAAACCAGAGACTGGACCCTGATAAACTAGAGACTGGACCCTGATAAACTAGAGACTGGACCCTGATAAACCAGAGACTGGACCCTGATAAACTAGAGACTGGACCCTGATAAACTAGAGACTGGACCCTGATAAACCAGAGACTGGACCCTGATAAACTAGAGACTGGACCCTGATAAACTAGAGACTGGACCCTGATAAACTAGAGACTGGACGCTGATAAACCAGAGACTGGACCCTGATAAACTAGAGACTGGACCCTGATAAACTAGAGACTGCACCCTGATTAACCAGAGACTGGACCCTGATAAACTAGAGACTGGACCCTGATAAACCAGAGACTGGACCCTGATAAACCAGAGACTGGACCCTGATAAACCAGAGACTGGACCCTGATAAACCAGAGACTGGACCCTGATAAACCTAGAGACTGGACCCTGATAAACCAGAGACTGGACCCTGATAAACTAGAGACTGGACCCTGATAAACCTAGAAACTGGACCCTGATAAACCAGAGACTGGACCCTGATAAACTAGAGACTGGACCCTGATAAACCTAGAAACTGGACCCTGATAAACCAGAGACTGGACCCTGATAAACTAGAGACTGGACCCTGATAAACTAGAGACTGGACCCTGATAAACTAGAGACTGGACCCTGATAAACCAGAGACTGGACCCTGATAAACTAGAGACTGGACCCTGATAAACTAGAGACTGGACCCTGATAAACTAGAGACTGGACCCTGATAAACCTAGAGACTGGACCCTGATAAACTAGAGACTGGACCCTGATAAACTAGAGACTGGACCCTGATAAACTAGAGACTGGACCCTGATAAACTAGAGACTGGACCCTGATAAACTAGAGACTGGACCCTGATAAACCAGAGACTGGACCCTGATAAACTAGAGACTGGACCCTGATAAACTAGAGACTGGACCCTGATAAACTAGAGACTGGACCCTGATAAACCAGAGACTGGACCCTGATAAACTAGAGACTGGACCCTGATAAACCAGAGACTGGACCCTGATAAACCAGAGACTGGACCCTGATAAACTAGAGACTGGACCCTGATAAACTAGAGACTGGACCCTGATAAACTAGAGACTGGACCCTGATAAACCAGAGACTGGACCCTGATAAACCAGAGACTGGACCCTGATAAACTAGAGACTGGACCCTGATAAACTAGAGACTGGACCCTGATAAACCAGAGACTGGACCCTGATAAACTAGAGACTGGACCCTGACAAAACCAGAGACTGGACCCTGATAAACTAGAGACTGGACCCTGATAAACTAGAGACTGGACCCTGATAAACCAGAGACTGGACCCTGATAAACTAGAGACTGGACCCTGATAAACTAGAGACTGGACCCTGATAAACCAGAGACTGGACCCTGATAAACTAGAGACTGGACCCTGATAAACTAGAGACTGGACCCTGATAAACTAGAGACTGGACGCTGATAAACCAGAGACTGGACCCTGATAAACTAGAGACTGGACCCTGATAAACTAGAGACTGCACCCTGATTAACCAGAGACTGGACCCTGATAAACTAGAGACTGGACCCTGATAAACCAGAGACTGGACCCTGATAAACCAGAGACTGGACCCTGATAAACCAGAGACTGGACCCTGATAAACCAGAGACTGGACCCTGATAAACCTAGAGACTGGACCCTGATAAACCAGAGACTGGACCCTGATAAACTAGAGACTGGACCCTGATAAACCTAGAAACTGGACCCTGATAAACCAGAGACTGGACCCTGATAAACTAGAGACTGGACCCTGATAAACCTAGAAACTGGACCCTGATAAACCAGAGACTGGACCCTGATAAACTAGAGACTGGACCCTGATTAACCAGAGACTGGACCCTGATAAACTAGAGACTGGACCCTGATAAACCTAGAGACTGGACCCTGATAAACTAGAGACTGGACCCTGATAAACTAGAGACTGGACCCTGATAAACCTAGAGACTGGACCCTGATAAACTAGAGACTGGACCCTGATAAACCTAGAGACTGGACCCTGATAAACTAGAGACTGGACCCTGATAAACTAGAGACTGGACCCTGATAAACTAGAGACTGGACCCTGATAAACTAGAGACTGGACCCTGATAAACCAGAGACTGGACCCTGATAAACTAGAGACTGGACCCTGATAAACCAGAGACTGGACCCTGATAAACTAGAGACTGGACCCTGATAAACCAGAGACTGGACCCTGATAAACCAAGAGACTGGACCCTGATAAACCAGAGACTGGACCCTGATAAACTAGAGACTGGACCCTGATAAACTAGAGACTGGACCGTGATTACCAGAGACTGGACCCTGATAACCAGAGACTGGACCCTGATAAACCAGAGACTGGACCCTGATAAACCAGAAACTGGACCCTGATAAACCAGAGACTGGACCCTGATAAACCAGACACTGGACCCTGATAAACCAGAGACTGGACCCTGATAAACCAGAGACTGGACCCTGATAAACCAGAAACTGGACCCTGATCACCAGAGACTGGACCCTGATAACCAGAGACTGGACCCTAATAACCAGAGACTGGACCCTGATAACCAGAGACTGGACCGTGATAACCAGAGACTGGACCCTGATAAACCAGAGACTGGACCCTGATAAACTAGAGACTGGACCCTGATAAACCTAGAAACTGGACCCTGATAAACCAGAGACTGGACCCTGATAAACTAGAGACTGGACCCTGATTAACCAGAGACTGGACCCTGATAAACTAGAGACTGGACCCTGATAAACTAGAGACTGGACCCTGATAAACCAGAGACTGGACCCTGATAAACTAGAGACTGGACCCTGATAAACTAGAGACTGGACCCTGATAAACTAGAGACTGGACCCTGATAAACCAGAGACTGGACCCTGATAAACTAGAGACTGGACCCTGATAAACTAGAGACTGGACCCTGATAAACTAGAGACTGGACCCTGATAAACCTAGAAACTGGACCCTGATAAACCAGAGACTGGACCCTGATAAACCAGAGACTGGACCCTGATAAACTAGAGACTGGACCCTGATTAACCAGAGACTGGACCCTGATAAACTAGAGACTGGACCCTGATAAACTAGAGACTGGACCCTGATAAACTAGAGACTGGACCCTGATAAACTAGAGACTGGACCCTGATAAACCTAGAAACTGGACCCTGATAAACCAGAGACTGGACCCTGATAAACTAGAGACTGGACCCTGATTAACCAGAGACTGGACCCTGATAAACTAGAGACTGGACCCTGATAAACTAGAGACTGGACCCTGATAAACTAGAGACTGGACCCTGATAAACTAGAGACTGGACCCTGATAAACCCAGAGAATCCTGACTAACTGTTCCTTTTTCGACTTTTAACTGCTTTTCACCGCTGCTTCTGCTCATTATTGCTGCTTTTAGCACAGTTACATTTTGCCATTTTTTTTCTCAGAGACCACTCCCATCATAAGAGACCACTCCCATCATAAGAGACCACTCCCATCATAAGAGACCACTCCCATCCAATCAGAGACCATTCCCATCATTTAGAGAGAGACCACTCCCATCATTTATAGACCACTCCTTTCCACACAGAGACCGCTCCCATCCAATCAGAGACCACTCCCATCATTAGAGACCACTCCCATCCAATCAGAGACCACTCCCATCCAATCAGAGACCACTCCCATCATTAGAGACCACTCCCATCCAATCAGAGACCACTCCCATCTTTTAGAGACCACTCCCATCCAATCAGAGACCACTCCCATCATTAGAGACCACTCCCATCCAATCAGAGACCACTCCCATCATTTAGAGACCACTCCCATCCAATCAGAGACCACTCCCATCATTAGAGACCACTCCCATCCCTTCAGAGATTTTGGCAACTTTTTGTTATTTAACCAATTTCTATAACTTTTACTCAATTTTTTCCCATCTTTTGGCCCGTGTTTTCCTCCAATAATAACTAGTTTCTTGCCTCTGTTAATACATTTTTTATTGGTTTATCTGGCAGTTCTTCAAGGTTTTGTTATTTTTTACCCACATCACCACTGTTTTCCCCAAAATTTGCTTCTGTATCCCACTGATGCCACTTTTAACCTACTTTTGCCACTTTTTAGCCACTTTTCACTGCCTTTATTTATTTATTTATTTATTTATTTTTGCTGATTAAAACCATGGTTAACACAGCTGAAGATAGTGGACCCTCATGTGGCTGACCTTCATGGAGGCTTGGACCCCCGCTCCTACGGTCTGTGGATGAATGAGAGCCGTCACCATACCAGAATGTTGAATATTGCTACAGCACTGAGGGAAATTAAATGATTTTAATCGTTGTTTTAAAACTACAGCAACAACTGAAGAACCCCTGGACACAAACTTTCCTTTTTTAAATTTCTGACCTGCATAAAAGAAAGATTATTTAACAGTAAACACACATTTGAGCTCCTGTTGATGAAATAATCTTTCTACATGAAATCAAATGTTTCCTCTGAATGATCTTTACTGAACCAGAGGATGTGTCTGCTGTGGTTCTGTCTGGTTTTTCAGATTTTTGCCATTTTTAGGTCATTTATAGGAGTCGGTGTTGGTGCAGATCTGTGGGGCTGTCCTCAGTCCGGGATGGAGAGGAGAACTTTAGAGGATCAGGAGATGTCTCTGTCTCCATCAGAGTGTGAGTGTTGGGTGAATGGAGGTAGTTCAGAGCTCCAGTCTCTGCTGATAGAGATCCACTGACGTTCAGGAACATAATGATACGTACAGCTGATGTATCAGCTGATTTCTGTGGACACAGGTGATTATCTCTCCAAGGTCTGACCTGCTGATTGAAATGAGTACCTTTAGTCCTGGTAGCCCCATTAAGGGGTCTAATCAGGCCCAGATTGGGGCCTAAACCAGTCCAGTCCCAGCCTCCATGAAGAAGACATTTTTCCTCCCGGGTCCTTGTCATTGGAGGAGAGGACGAAGGTAGGGCATGTGTTCCCTCAGTGCTGTCTTCCAGGCTCTCGGTGACAGGCTGCAGGCAGGAAGCATCTCTCCGGTGTCACAGACGATCAGCTGTTCTCTGCGAAGCGCGCCGGCTGTCGAGGTAAAGGTCAGCGGGAAAAAAAGGGAAAGTTCCCGTCAGAGCCGGAGAGGCGGTGTCACAGATTAATCTGAGAATCATTATCATGCATCTGTATGTGAATAATTCCAGCAAAGATACATTTCTGGATTAATTCTGCAGCTTTTCCAGCGCAGAGCGACGAGCGGCGGGAACAGAGGGAGCACGCTCAGAAGATTAGAATATATGTGTGCATTTATATTACCTCCTTTACTGTCAGCTAAATTATTCATGTCATCCAGATCCAGTGGCTCCGTCCGCCGAGTGTCTCTGCAGCCAGCCGGCTCACGGCCGCCACATTTTTCATTTCATTTTAATAAAGAGATCTGCAGCACACGCACGCCAATGCTAACCTACGTGTTTACCGTGCGCTGTGACACACAAAGGTGGTGTGCTGTTGACTGGATATACAGTCTACAGGTTTAAATGATGTGGACCAAACATGATGATGTCAGGAGTCACGGCGCCGATTTACAGCTGTACGAAAATACAAGTATACACAATTACACACATTTATACATAAACACACAATTACACACATATACACAAATATAAATACACACAAATCCACAATAACAAATATGATGATGTCAGGAGTCACGGCGCTGATTTACAGCTGTTCGAAAATACACAGTTACACAATTACACACAAATACACAATTACATATATACACTAGTAAGGAGGAGTAAGCTCAGAGGACCACTTATTGGTGCTTTTTCCTTCTTGATTCTAACCATGACCTGGTTGTGGCCTCTGTGAAATGTTACAGCCCTTCTGATCAGACACTAGAGGTCAAAGGTCAAAGCCTTTGATCACTGAAGTTAAAAAATTCAGAGAAATTCAAGTGAAATCATATTTGTGGATCGAAAGCTGCTTCCTCAGTTCTCTCTCTGTGTTCTCTTCATTTCCTCCTCTCAGTTACTAAAACAAACGTTGGTTTAGACCTGACCCCGCCACCTGTCACATCCAATCAGAGACCTCGCTGCAGCTGACTGACAGCTCAAACACATTACTCCCACCTGTCCAGCTATTTTCTCTGTGGGTGTCAGCTGCCATGTTTCTGCCTCTGCTGCTTTTACTCTGTTAATAATGGTGGTAAACATGCCTATATGAGCCTTAATCAGCTGTAAACATCAGTCTATATCAGCTGTAAACATCAGTCTATATCAGCTGTAAATATCAGCCTATATCAGCTGTAAATATCAGTCTATATCAGCTGAAAATATCAGTCTATATCAGCTGAAAATATCAGTCTATATCAGCTGTAATTATCAGCCTACATCAGCTGTAAATATCAGTCTATATCAGCTGAAAATATCAGTCTATATCAGCTGTAATTATCAGCCTACATCAGCTGTAAATATCAGTCTATATCAGCTGAAAATATCAGTCTATATCAGCTGTAATTATCAGCCTACATCAGCTGTAAACATCTGTCTATATCAGCTGTAATTATCAGCCTATATCAGCTGTAAATATCAGTCTATATCAGCTGTAATTATCAGTCTATATCAGCTGTAAATATCAGTCTATATCAGCTGAAAATATCAGTCTATATCAGCTGTAATTATCAGCCTACATCAGCTGTAAATATCAGTCTATATCAGCTGTAATTATCAGTCTATATCAGCTTTAAATATCAGTCTATATCAGCTGAAATTATCAGCCTATATCAGCTGTAAATATCAGTCTATATCAGCTGTAAATATCAGTCTATATCAGCTGTAAATATCAGTCTATATCAGCTGTAAATATCAGTCTGTATCAGCTGTAAATATCAGTCTGTATCAGCTGTAAATATCACTCTATATCGGTGTATATATCAGTCTATATCAGTTGTAAATATCAGTCTATATCAGCTGTAAATATCAGTCTATATCGGTGTATATATCAGTCTATATCAGTTGTAAATATCAGTCTATATCAGCTGTAATTATCAGCCTATATCAGCTGTAAATATCAGTCTATATCAGCTGTAATTATCAGCCTATATCAGCTGTAAATATCAGTCTATATCAGCTGTAAACATCAGTCTATATCAGCTGTAAATGTCAGTCTATATCAGCTGTAAATATCAGTCTATATCAGCTGTAATTATCAGCCTACATCAGCTGTAAATATCAGTCTATATCAGCTGTAATTATCAGTCTATATCAGCTGTAAATATCAGTCTATATCAGCTGAAATTATCAGCCTATATCAGCTGTAAATATCAGTCTATATCAGCTGTAAATATCAGTCTATATCAGCTGTAAATATCAGTCTATATCAGCTGTAAATATCAGTCTATATCGGTGTATATATCAGTCTATATCAGTTGTAAATATCAGTCTATATCAGCTGTAAATATCAGCCTATATCAGCTGTAAATATCAGTTTATATCAGCTGTGATTATCAGCCTATATCAGCTGTAAATATCAGTCTATATCAGCTGTAATTATCAGCCCATATCAGCTGTAAATATCAGTCTATATCAGCTGTAATTATCAGTCTATATCAGCTATAAATATCAGTCTTTATCAGCTGTAATTATCAGTCTATATCAGCTGTAAATATCAGTCTGTATCAGCTGTAATTATCAGCCTATATCAGTTGTAAATATCAGTCTATATCAGCTGTAAATATCAGTCTAAATCAGCTGTAAATATCAGTCTTTATCAGCTGTTAATATCAGTCTATATCAGCTGTTAATATCAGTCTATTTCAGCTGTAAATATCAGTCTGTATCAGCTGTAAATATCAGTCTATATCAGCTGTAAATATCAGTCTGTATCAGCTGTAAATATCAGTCTGTATCAGCTGTAAATATCAGTCTATATCAGCTGTAAATATCAGTCTGTATCAGCTGTAAATATCAGTCTATATCAGCTGTAAATATCAGTCTGTATCAGCTGTAAATATCAGTCTATATCGGTGTAAATATCAGTCTATATCAGCTGTTAATATCAGTCTATTTCAGCTGTAAATATCAGTCTGTATCAGCTGTAAATATCAGTCTATATCAGCTGTAAATATCAGTCTATATCAGCTGTTAATATCAGTCTATATCAGCTGTAAATGTCAGTCTATTTCAGCTGTAAATATCAGTCCATTTCAGCTGTAAATATCAGTCTAAATCAGCTGTAAATATCAGTCTATATCAGCTGTAAATGTCAGTCTATTTCAGCTGTAAATATCAGTCTATTTCAGCTGTAAATATCAGTCTATATCAGCTGTAAATATCAGTCTATATCAACTGTAAATATCAGTCTATATCAGCTGTTAATATCAGTCTATATCAGCTGTAAATATCAGTCTATATCAGCTGTTAATATCAGTCTATTTCAGCTGTAAATATCAGTCTGTATCAGCTGTAAATATCAGTCTATATCAGCTGTAAATATCAGTCTATATCAGTTGTAAATATCAGTCTATATCAGCTGTAAATATCAGTCTATATCAGCTGTAAATATCAGTCTATATCGGTGTAAATATCAGTCTATATCGGTGTAAATATCAGTCTATATCAGTTGTAAATATCAGTCTATATCAGCTGTTAATATCAGTCTATATCAGCTGTAAATGTCAGTCTATTTCAGCTGTAAATATCAGTCCATTTCAGCTGTAAATATCAGTCTAAATCAGCTGTAAATATCAGTCTATATCAGCTGTAAATGTCAGTCTATTTCAGCTGTAAATATCAGTCTATTTCAGCTGTAAATATCAGTCTATATCAGCTGTAAATATCAGTCTATATCAACTGTAAATATCAGTCTATCAGCTGTTAATATCAGTCTATATCAGCTGTAAATATCAGTCTATATCAACTGTAAATATCAGTCTATATCAGCTGTAAATATCAGTCTATATCAGTTGTAAATATCAGTCTATATCAGCTGTAAATGTCAGTCTATATCAGCTGTAATTATCAGCCTATATCAGCTGTAAATATCAGTCTATATCAGCTGTAATTATCAGCCTATATCAGCTGTAAATATCAGTCTATATCAGCTGTAATTATCAGCCTATATCAGCTGTAAATATCAGTCTATATCAGCTGTAAACATCAGTCTATATCAGCTGTAAATATCAGTCTATATCAGCTGTAAATATCAGTCTATATCAGCTGTAATTATCAGCCTACATCAGCTGTAAATATCAGTCTATATCAGCTGTAATTATCAGTCTATATCAGCTGTAAATATCAGTCTATATCAGCTGAAATTATCAGCCTATATCAGCTGTAAATATCAGTCTATATCAGCTGTAAATATCAGTCTATATCAGCTGTAAATATCAGTCTATATCAGCTGTAAATATCAGTCTATATCGGTGTATATATCAGTCTATATCAGTTGTAAATATCAGTCTATATCAGCTGTAAATATCAGCCTATATCAGCTGTAAATATCAGTTTATATCAGCTGTGATTATCAGCCTATATCAGCTGTAAATATCAGTCTATATCAGCTGTAATTATCAGCCCATATCAGCTGTAAATATCAGTCTATATCAGCTGTAATTATCAGTCTATATCAGCTGTAAATATCAGTCTATATCAGCTGTAAATATCAGTCTAAATCAGCTGTAAATATCAGTCTTTATCAGCTGTTAATATCAGTCTATATCAGCTGTTAATATCAGTCTATTTCAGCTGTAAATATCAGTCTGTATCAGCTGTAAATATCAGTCTATATCAGCTGTAAATATCAGTCTGTATCAGCTGTAAATATCAGTCTATATCGGTGTAAATATCAGTCTATATCAGTTGTAAATATCAGTCTATATCAGCTGTAAATATCAGTCTATATCAGCTGTAAATATCAGTCTATATCGGTGTAAATATCAGTCTATATCGGTGTAAATATCAGTCTATATCAGTTGTAAATATCAGTCTATATCAGCTGTTAATATCAGTCTATATCAGCTGTAAATGTCAGTCTATTTCAGCTGTAAATATCAGTCTATATCAGTTGTAAATATCAGTCTATATCAGCTGTTAATATCAGTCTATATCAGCTGTAAATGTCAGTCTATTTCAGCTGTAAATATCAGTCTATTTCAGCTGTAAATATCAGTCTATATCAGCTGTAAATATCAGTCTATATCAGCTGTAATTATCAGTCTATATCAACTGTAAATATCAGTCTATCAGCTGTTAATATCAGTCTATATCAGCTGTAAATATCAGTCTATATCAACTGTAAATATCAGTCTATATCAGCTGTAAATGTCAGTCTATTTCAGGAAGAAAGTTGTCCGTCAGAAACCTTCCTCATTATGCCTTTATCTGCACGAACCCGTCTGTCCTCTGCATCAGACACATTGTCTAAGACATTCCACTATTTTAGGCTTTTCAGCTGCAGAGATCCTTTTTCTTTTCCAGTTTGCTGAAACCTGTGGCCTGCTTAATGATGTGGAACGTGGTTTAATATCTAAGTTTATCTTTCTTCTGCCCATATTGATTAACATTAGCTGCAAAGATCAGCTGTATATTTCAGTAAAACTGTGGATTTTTAGTTTGGATTAACAGAACTTTTCCAGTTGAAACTTCCCTTTTTTTTTGTCATCCTTTAAACTTTGCAGTGGTTTTTCGTCATGGGGATTTACTTCTGAACTACATTTACAGATCTGTATCCGTATCAGTACTGGCTCTGATGGATTTGGAAGTACTTGGACTGGTTGTGACCCAGGTCCTGCAGCAGCTCCACCGTAGACCCCTGATCAGACCCGGTGCTGTATGAATCCCAGCTCTGATTGTCCCTGAATGTCCAGGTAGAACCAGTCATTCTCTGCTGTGACTGGCTGAGGCGCTCAGGTATCTGACAGCTCTCTCACCCGTGAGTCCAGCGTCCTGGTCTAGAACCAGAGGTGTCCCTCCTGGATGTGGGCCGAGTGTTGGGGCAGACTCTAAACGTCCTTCAGATTTGTTCTGCACTTGTTTAAAGCGTTCAGTCGACCCGAGCGTTTGCCCTTTAACAGAATATCTCCTCCTCCTGCAGACGTGAATCTGCGATTATTGATGGCTTCATATAAGCAGTGAACTTCTCCAATCGGCCCGCGCCGTAATTGTAAAGGAAGTCATATGCATAAAATTAATTATACGGCGCAATAAGGCCCATAAATCAGGTCAGTATCAATTCAGCTGAAGATGTTTCATGCTCACGCTCCTCGGCTGAGTTCAAGGTAAAAAAAGAGCCAGGATTCCCCTTTTTTAGCCAATCAGAGAACTAATCTGTCAGAGGACAAAGACGCTGATGAGCGTCTGAGCGATGGCTCTATCTGCGTCTATATTTGGAACAGAAATGAGCTTTTCTCCAACTCTTCATCACAGCCTGTTTACTCTCTGCTGCTCCAGAATAAAGCCTTTCTTCAGGAATATTCCTGCAATCAAACGCCGTAGGACGCTCTAGATTTTCCCCCGCTGCTTCCTGCGGCGCTGGGCTGACGGCGGCCGGACTAATTCAACAGAACAAAGACACGCGTTGAGTCCATTTATTGTCTATCAGATCATTATTTGATGTATTTGTTTTAATGACAGTGTGTAATTCACTTCATCTCAGACCGGCGCCCACTGCTCGCTCCAATTACGGCCCAGTCATTTATAACTCGCCGCCGTTTAGAGGAGGGTAATTGCCCAGATGGAAAGCTTAATGAGGGTTGCACAATTATTTCCTCCCATTCACATTTGTATTTGTTAGCTACTTAATTAAACCGCCTCTTTATACAGCAGCTCTTCATTCACTCAATCAGGAGCCTTCATTACCCATCATGCTCCTTGATTATTGATCATTACCCATCAGCCTCATTGATTATTGATCATTACCCATCAGCCTCGTTGATTATTGATCATTACCGGATGTTGCTTATTGATTATATATCATTGCAGTATTGTCCAATAAGATTGCTGTCGTTGATTCTTACCCAATCATGCAGCTCCACTCCTCACCTACCCTCCTAAAGTTGAGCACAACTTCCGAAAATGTTTTTATCTCTGTGCCTGGGTCGCTGAGGTGGCTCATTCCTAACCTCATCCATGTTTCTGAGTCCACCCTCTGGTCTGTGTTTCCACAGTCATGTTTCTGAGTCCACCCTCTGGTCTGAGGATCCACAGTCATGTTTCTGAGTCTACCCTCTGGTCTGTGGATCCACAGTCATGTTTCTGAGTCTACCCTCTGGTCTGTGGATCCACAGTCATGTTTCTGAGTCTACCCTCTGGTCTGAGGATCCACAGTCATGTTTCTGAGTCCACCCTCTGGTCTGAGGATCCACAGTCATGTTTCTGAGTCCACCCTCTGGTCTGAGGATCCACAGTCATGTTTCTGAGTCCACCCTCTGGTCTGAGGATCCACAGTCATGTTTCTGAGTCTACCCTCTGGTCTGAGGATCCACAGTCATGTTTCTGAGTCTACCCTCTGGTCTGTGGATCCACAGTCTTGTGCAGCAGGTTCAGTCCCGCCTGAGTAGAAGCTGTCATGTGACATGAGTGGGCCGTCCCGTCATATGGTCCCATCTAACACTAATATTATTCTGACAGCAGGCCGCCTTATCAGCTAACACAAACGGTCTGATCTGCAGCTGGACCGCTAATGAGGTGTCAACGTGATCCCCGGGTTAGACCGGAGACAGAACGGAGAACGGAGCGAGGACAGAGAGGAGAAACTGGAGAAGAGAACATAGAAATGGCTGAGACAGGAATGTTAGAGAGGTGGTGGGACCTCCGGGAGTTTAGTAGAGGTCTTTAAAGGGACGAGAGGATCATCAACCTAAACCTTCATATTCTCAGACCTACAGCACACCAGCAGGTAGTAAAGAACACAGCATCCAACCACCAGTCAGCCATCAATCATCCATCCATCCATCCATCCATCCATCCATCCATCTAGTGTTCTAAGCTCTGATGACATCTTTGAAGGCAGAGGATTGGATGTTTTCTAAGTGTTGATGACATCATCATCAAAGACAACAATGGAATGTTTTATAGACATAAAGAAAAGCATGACACAAAATGATGACATCATCAAAGGCAGGGGCTGGAATGTTGGTGAAGCTGGGGATGTTGGGGCCTTTATCCCTTCATTTTTGCCACACAGGAGGTCGTTTGTTGAAACTGTTGAGGAGCGAGGGTTTCCTTCAGTCTTCAACAGTTCCACCAACTTTTCCAGAAGTTTCTGACAAAGTTCAGTCAGCCTGAGGGAAGGTTGTTGGTTTATGTTCTAGAAATGAAACTGTGGCGACGACTCAGAGTCAGATATTCCACTTATAGAAGGTTCTGGCTGAATCTGAGCCTGTTCCCCGTGGACTCAAGCGTGGCGGCCCTCCGTCCATCATGGCGGCCCTCCGTCCATCATGGCGGCCTTCTGTCCATCATGGTGGCCCTCTGTCCATCATGGTGGCCCTCTGTCCATCATGGCGGCCCTCCGTCCATCATGGCGGCCCTCCGTCCATCATGGCGGCCCTCCGTCCATCATGGCGGCCCTCTGTCCATCATGGCGGCCCTCTGTCTATCATGGTGGCCTTCTGTCCATCATGGCGGTCCTCTGTCCATCATGGCGGCCCTCTGTCTATCATGGCGGCCTTCTGTCCATCATGGCGGCCCTCTGTCCATCATGGCGGCCCTCTGTCCATCATGGCGGCCCTCTGTCTATCATGGCGGCCTTCTGTCCATCATGGCGGTCCTCTGTCCAACATGGTGGCCTTCTGTCTGTCATGGCGGCCTTCTGTCCATCATGGCGGCCCTCTGTCCATCATGGCGGCCCTCTGTCTATCATGGCGGCCTTCTGTCCATCATGGCGGCCCTCTGTCCATCATGGTGGCCCTCTGTCCGTCATGGTGGCCCTCTGTCCATCATGGTGGCCCTCTGTCCGTCATGGTGGCCCTCTGTCCATCATGGTGGCCCTCTGTCCGTCATGGTGGCCTTCTGTCTGTCATGGCGGCCTTCTATCCATCATGGCGGTCCTCTGTCCATCATGGCGGCCCTCCGTCCCACGGTGATAAATGTCTGACATGTCGGTCCTCAGGTGCTCTGGTGTTGTGGCGTGATGAACGGCGTGTGAAAGCTTTCTTCTAATGATTGTTCTGCTGCTGACTTTATGAGAGCGCCTGTTTGAGCGCTGAATGATGCTCTCTTTTATTATTTCATCTGAGCCGCTCCACACAGCACATGTATGTTAAAGCAGAGATTAATCACTCACCGCCGCCGTATCGTTTGTCTCTGCCCGCCGCCGTGTCGATATCTGCTCCTATAAAGGCACAAACACATCAGCACTTTAATTAATGCAATTAAACCCGCAGCCATTCCTCAGCTGCCTCCTCCACGCCTTTATGTGAGCCGGCTCACGCCGCCACTGACCCGCTAACTGAAGAGCCTTTAATGGCCGACAGCATCATCAATCTGGGTTTATTTAAAGAAAACAAAAGCGTGAATAAATACAGAGGATATTTATCAGAGAGGGTTTCAGACTGGCATGGCTGCAGATGGTTTTACTCCTGCTCCGTCCTCACTTCAATATTAAAACTCCATAAACACTGAGAATAAAATCTCTTTAACAGCCAACAGCGGCTTATTTAGCTTTAACAGTCCTACAGACTCGTATTCATCATGCTTCTCAGCCTCTGATCAAATCAACACTTCAGACTTTTTTAAGGAAAGTTTAGGAACTTTTTGCAACCAGGCTTCAGATTTCTGACACTTTAAACCAGATGCTGCTAAAATCCCAGCTCACCTGTCCACCAGTGTTTACCACCTTTATCTTATTTCTGCCACTTTTAGCCACTTTGACCATTTTCTGTTCCTTCTGTTAACCCAGCTCCATTTTTAAAGCCTATTTTTGAAAAATTAAACAGCATTTCATTTTTTTTGTCCCGTTTTGCCCTTTTGAACCCATTTTTGCAGGTTCTTACTCTTATTAACCACTTTTTCTGTCCCTTTTGCCTCTTTCCACATTTTTTTGCCTCTGTAAACCCATTGTTGACACTTCTAAAACCCTTTTCACATCTCTCTCTGTATGTTTTTTTGCTATTTGTAACCCATTTTTAACAGCCTTTCACTTCTATTTACCACCCAATTTTGCCATTTTAACCAATTTTAACTCTGTTTGAAGGGAAGTAGTTTAGTAAAGTTAACATTTTTAGGGGTTATTGTTGAGTCATTTTGTACATGTGCTCCTGCATGCCTCATGCCAGGACAGGTGTGACTGTAGCTTTGGATACTCTGGTATATTCTGCTTCATGATGAAGCTTGACCTGCTAAAGGAAGCTGCTGTTCTGTTGCTGCACTAGAGTTCGTTTGAGCTTTCACACTGCTCCAAACGAACCGGACTATCCAGGAAAATGGCTCTTCATGTGGTCCCAATTTGGCTTTTTAAATGTGGATTAAATAACAATAGAAATGGTGGAAAGGAAACTGGCACTCAAACAGGAGCTAGCTACTGCCGTTCACATTAAAGAGCCGTTTAGAAGAACAGGCTCGTTCATGAACGGCTCGTCTTAACCCACAGGGTTTATTCTGTTTACAGTACATCAGTGTTTCCACTGAGAGCATGTTAATGAGGAAATGAGGGAGAAAAGCTGTTAGAGAGGCTCAGCTAGCCTCCAAGCTACACACTAGAATCCTCCGGACTGCCCTTTATCTGGAAGACACCAGCTAATAAATGTAAGACTCTGTCTGATACCTACAGAGCTATGAATACTGACTTTACTCCACTCCCATTCATTCCTTATGGCTGTTCCTCACTTCCTGCCTCAACAGACATATATAGTCATCAGAAACATGTGACTGTCTTCTAACGTTTTGAATTCATCCATCGAACTGATAAACTCCAAACTAAGGCAGTCCAGTTTAAAAACGAAGAGTCTTTCTCCCGCTTTTTCATGAGTATCAGGTTCTCCCTGTATTTCTTAAATTAACAGTTAAATTTTCCTCCCTGTGTCCTCTTCCTGTGGTTAGACCCCCCCCCCCCGCCCCCCGCGTTGGTCTCCTCTGTAAAAGCAGCGCCTGAACAAACAGTTGCTGGATTAACGGTTACTGTGGGTAATTAGAGTCCTGTAATAAAGCGGAGATCATCACAGAGCCGCGGCCCGTCTGCGCAGCAGCTCGTCCATCTTTCACTCTGAGATATTGTTGGGCAGCAGGATGGGAGCACTTGTTCCAATAAAAGAGGCCGTTTTACACCATGTTTTCATAGTAAGCTTTTATTTGACTGCTGTAACCGAGCTGTGGATTCATCCCATCATTTGCAGCAAACACTAACTCATGAATGTCTGCGCTAACAGCTGCACGGACTCTTATAAAACACCGCCTCATACACGGCCAGGGTGGGATATTAGACTAAAACACCTTCATCCATGGGCAGGCTGGAATATAAGACTAAAACTCCTTCATCCATGGCCAGGCTGGAATATTAGACTAAAACACCTTCATCCATGGCCAGGCTGGAATATTAGACTAAAACACCTTCATCCACAGCCAGGCTGGAATATTAGACTAAAACACCTTCATCCACGGCCAGGCTGGAATATTAGACTAAAACACCTTCATCCACAGCTAGGCTGGAATATTAGACTAAAACACCTTCATCCACAGCCAGGCTGGAATATTAGACTAAAACACCTTCCTCCACGACCAGGCTGGAATATAAGACTAAAACACCTTCATCCACGGCCAGGCTGGAATATAAGACTAAAACACCTTCATCCACGGCCAGGCTGAAATATTAGACTAAAACACCTTCATCCACGGCCAGACTGGAATATTAGACTAAAACACCTTCATCCACGGCCAGGCTGAAATATTAGACTAAAACACCTTCATCCACGGCCAGGCTGGAATATAAGACTAAAACTCCTTCATCCATGGCCAGGCTGGAATATTAGACTAAAACACCTTCATCCATGGCCAGGCTGGAATATTAGACTAAAACACCTTCATCCACAGCCAGGCTGGAATATTAGACTAAAACACCTTCATCCACGGCCAGGCTGGAATATTAGACTAAAAAACCTTCATCCACAGCTAGGCTGGAATATTAGACTAAAACACCTTCATCCACAGCCAGGCTGGAATATTAGACTAAAACACCTTCCTCCACGACCAGGCTGGAATATAAGACTAAAACACCTTCATCCACGGCCAGGCCGGAATATAAGACTAAAACACCTTCATCCACGGCCAGGCTGAAATATTAGACTAAAACACCTTCATCCACGGCCAGACTGGAATATTAGACTAAAACACCTTCCTCCACGGCCAGGCTGGAATATAAGACTAAAACACCTTCATCCACGGCCAGGCTGGAATATTAGACTAAAACACCTTCATCCACGGCCAGGCTGGAATATTAGACTAAAACACCTTCATCCACGGCCAGGCTGGAATATAAGACTAAAACACCTTCATCCACGGCCAGGCTGGAATATAAGACTAAAACACATTCATCCATGGCCAGGCTGGAATATTAGACTAAAACTCCTTCATCCACGGCCAGGCTGGAATATAAGACTAAAACACCTTCATCCACGGCCAGGCTGGAATATAAGACTAAAACACATTCATCCATGGCCAGGCTGGAATATTAGACTAAAACACCTTCCTCCATGGCCAGGCTGGAATATAAGACTAAAACACATTCATCCATGGCCAGGCTGGAATATTAGACTAAAACACCTTCATCCATGGCCAGGCTGGAATATTAGACTAAAACACCTTCATCCATGGCCAGGCTGGAATATAAGACTAAAACACATTCATCCATGGCCAGGCTGGAATATTAGACTAAAACACCTTCCTCCATGGCCAGGCTGGAATATTAGATTAAAACACCTTCATCCACAGCCAGGCTGGAATATTAGACTAAAACTCCTTCATCCATGGCCAGGCTGGAATATTAGACTAAAACTCCTTCATCCATGGCCAGGCTGGAATATTAGACTGAAACACCTTCATCCACAGCCAGGTTGGAATATTAGACTGAAACACCTTCATCCACAGCCAGGTTGGAATATTAGACTGAAACACCTTCATCCACAGCCAGGCTGGAATATTAGACTGAAACACCTTCATCCACAGCCAGGCTGGAATATTAGACTAAAACACCTTCATCCACAGCCAGGTTGGAATATTAGACTAAAACTCCTTCATCCATGGCCAGGCTGGAATATTAGACTAAAACACCTTCATCCATGGCCAGGCTGGAATATTAGACTAAAACACCTTCATCCACAGCCAGGCTGGAATATTAGACTAAAACACCTTCATCCACGGCCAGGCTGGAATATTAGACTAAAACACCTTCATCCACAGCTAGGCTGGAATATTAGACTAAAACACCTTCATCCACAGCCAGGCTGGAATATTAGACTAAAACACCTTCCTCCCTGACCAGGCTGGAATATAAGACTAAAACACCTTCATCCACGGCCAGGCTGGAATATAAGACTAAAACACCTTCATCCACGGCCAGGCTGAAATATTAGACTAAAACACCTTCATCCACGGCCAGACTGGAATATTAGACTAAAACACCTTCCTCCACGGCCAGGCTGGAATATAAGACTAAAACACCTTCATCCACGGCCAGGCTGGAATATTAGACTAAAACACCTTCATCCACGGCCAGGCTGGAATATTAGACTAAAACACCTTCATCCACGGCCAGGCTGGAATATAAGACTAAAACACCTTCATCCACGGCCAGGCTGGAATATAAGACTAAAACACATTCATCCATGGCCAGGCTGGAATATTAGACTAAAACTCCTTCATCCACGGCCAGGCTGGAATATAAGACTAAAACACCTTCATCCACGGCCAGGCTGGAATATAAGACTAAAACACATTCATCCATGGCCAGGCTGGAATATTAGACTAAAACACCTTCATCCACGGCCAGGCTGGAATATTAGACTAAAACACCTTCATCCACAGCTAGGCTGGAATATTAGACTAAAACACCTTCATCCACAGCCAGGCTGGAATATTAGACTAAAACACCTTCCTCCCTGACCAGGCTGGAATATAAGACTAAAACACCTTCATCCACGGCCAGGCTGGAATATAAGACTAAAACACCTTCATCCACGGCCAGACTGGAATATTAGACTAAAACACCTTCCTCCACAGCCAGGCTGGAATATAAGACTAAAACACCTTCATCCACGGCCAGGCTGGAATATTAGACTAAAACACCTTCATCCACGGCCAGGCTGGAATATTAGACTAAAACACCTTCATCCACGGCCAGGCTGGAATATAAGACTAAAACACCTTCATCCATGGCCAGGCTGGAATATTAGACTAAAACACCTTCATCCACGGCCAGGCTGGAATATTAGACTAAAACACCTTCATCCACGGCCAGGCTGGAATATAAGACTAAAACACCTTCATCCACGGCCAGGCTGGAATATAAGACTAAAACACCTTCATCCATGGCCAGGCTGGAATATTAGACTAAAACACCTTCCTCCATGGCCAGGCTGGAATATAAGACTAAAACACATTCATCCATGGCCAGGCTGGAATATTAGACTAAAACACCTTCATCCATGGCCAGGCTGGAATATTAGACTAAAACACCTTCATCCACGGCCAGGCTGGAATATAAGACTAAAACACATTCATCCATGGCCAGGCTGGAATATTAGACTAAAACACCTTCCTCCATGGCCAGGCTGGAATATTAGATTAAAACACCTTCATCCACAGCCAGGCTGGAATATTAGACTAAAACTCCTTCATCCATGGCCAGGCTGGAATATTAGACTGAAACACCTTCATCCACAGCCAGGTTGGAATATTAGACTAAAACTCCTTCATCCATGGCCAGGCTGGAATATTAGACTAAAACACCTTCATCCACAGCCAGGTTGGAATATTAGACTGAAACACCTTCATCCACAGCCAGGCTGGAATATTAGACTGAAACACCTTCATCCACAGCCAGGCTGGAATATTAGACTAAAACACCTTCATCCACAGCCAGGTTGGAATATTAGACTAAAACTCCTTCATCCATGGCCAGGCTGGAATATTAGACTGAAACACCTTCATCCACAGCCAGGTTGGAATATTAGACTAAAACTCCTTCATCCATGGCCAGGCTGGAATATTAGACTGAAACACCTTCATCCACAGCCAGGTTGGAATATTAGACTGAAACACCTTCATCCACGGCCAGGCTGGAATATAAGACTAAAACACCTTCATCCACGGCCAGGCTGGAATATTAGACTAAAACACCTTCATCCACGGCCAGGCTGGAATATAAGACTAAAACACCTTCATCCACGGCCAGGCTGGAATATAAGACTAAAACACATTCATCCATGGCCAGGCTGGAATATTAGACTAAAACTCCTTCATCCACGGCCAGGCTGGAATATAAGACTAAAACACCTTCATCCACGGCCAGGCTGGAATATAAGACTAAAACACCTTCATCCATGGCCAGGCTGGAATATTAGACTAAAACACCTTCCTCCATGGCCAGGCTGGAATATAAGACTAAAACACATTCATCCATGGCCAGGCTGGAATATTAGACTAAAACACCTTCATCCATGGCCAGGCTGGAATATTAGACTAAAACACCTTCATCCACGGCCAGGCTGGAATATAAGACTAAAACACATTCATCCATGGCCAGGCTGGAATATTAGACTAAAACACCTTCCTCCATGGCCAGGCTGGAATATTAGATTAAAACACCTTCATCCACAGCCAGGCTGGAATATTAGACTAAAACTCCTTCATCCATGGCCAGGCTGGAATATTAGACTGAAACACCTTCATCCACAGCCAGGTTGGAATATTAGACTAAAACTCCTTCATCCATGGCCAGGCTGGAATATTAGACTGAAACACCTTCATCCACAGCCAGGTTGGAATATTAGACTGAAACACCTTCATCCACAGCCAGGCTGGAATATAAGACTGAAACACCTTCATCCACAGCCAGGCTGGAATATTAGACTAAAACACCTTCATCCACAGCCAGGTTGGAATATTAGACTAAAACTCCTTCATCCATGGCCAGGCTGGAATATTAGACTGAAACACCTTCATCCACAGCCAGGTTGGAATATTAGACTAAAACTCCTTCATCCATGGCCAGGCTGGAATATTAGACTGAAACACCTTCATCCACAGCCAGGTTGGAATATTAGACTGAAACACCTTCATCCACGACCAGGCTGGAATATAAGACTAAAACACCTTCATCCACAGCCAGGCTGGAATATTAGACTAAAACACCTTCATCCACGGCCAGACTGGAATATTAGACTAAAACACCTTCCTCCACGGCCAGGCTGGAATATAAGACTAAAACACCTTCATCCACAGCCAGGCTGGAATATAAGACTAAAACACCTTCATCCATGGCCAGGCTGGAATATTAGACTAAAACACCTTCATCCACAGCCAGGCTGGAATATAAGACTTAAACACCTTCATCCATGGCCAGGCTGGAATATTAGACAAAAACACCTTCATCCACGGCCAGGCCGGAATATAAGACTAAAACACCTTCATCCACAGCCAGGGTGGGATATTAGACTAAAACACCTTCATCCACGGCCAGGCTGGAATATTAGACTAAAACACATTCATCCTCGGCCAGGCTGGAATATTAGACTAAAACACCTTCCTCCACAGCCAGGCTGGCATATAAGACTAAAACACCTTCATCCACAGCCAGGCTGGAATATAAGACTAAAACGCCTTCATCCACGGCCAGGCTGGAATATTAGACTGAAACACCTTCATCCACAGCCAGGCTGGAATATTAGACTAAAACACCTTCATCCACGGCCAGACCGGAATATAAGACTAAAACACCTTTATCCACGGCCAGGATGGAATATTAGACTAAAACACCTTCATCCACAGCCAGACTGGAATATAAGACTAAAACACCTTCATCCACGGCCAGGCTGGAATATAAGACTAAAACACCTTCATCCATGGCCAGGGTGGGATATTAGACTAAAACACCTTCATCCAAAGCCAGGCTGGAATATTAGACTAAAACACCTTCATCCACGGCCAGGCTGAAATATTAGACTAAAACACCTTCATCCACGGCCAGACTGGAATATTAGACTAAAACACCTTCCTCCACGGCCAGGCTGGAATATAAGACTAAAACACCTTCATCCACGGCCAGGCTGGAATATTAGACTAAAACACCTTCATCCACGGCCAGGCTGGAATATTAGACTAAAACACCTTCATCCACGGCCAGGCTGGAATATTAGACTGAAACACCTTCATCCACGGCCAGGCTGGAATATTAGACTAAAACACCTTTATCCACGGCCAGGCTGGAATATAAGACTAAAACACCTTCATCCATGGCCAGGCCGGAATATTAGACTAAAACACCTTCATCCATGGCCAGGCCGGAATATTAGACTAAAACACCTTCGTCCATGGCCAGGCCGGAATATTAGACTGAAACACCTTCATCCATGGCCAGGCCGGAATATTAGACTAAAACACCTTCATCCACAGCCAGGCTGGAATATTAGACTAAAACACCTTCATCCATGGCCAGGCCGGAATATTAGACTAAAACACCTTCATCCACAGCCAGGGTGGGATATTAGACTAAAACACCTTCATCCACAGCCAGGCTGGAATATTAGACTAAAACACCTTCATCCACAGCCAGGCTGGAATATTAGACTAAAACACCTTCATCCACAGCCAGGCTGGAATATTAGACTAAAACACCGCTTCATCCATGGCCAGGCTGGAATATTAGACTAAAACACCGCTTCATCCATGGCCAGGCTGGAATATAAGACTAAAACACTGCTTCATCCATGGCCAGGGTGGGATATAAGACTAAAACACCTTCATCCACAGCCAGGCTGGAATATTAGACTAAAACACCTTCATCCACAGCCAGGCTGGAATATTAGACTAAAACACCTTCATCCACGGCCAGGCTGGAATATTAGACTAAAACACCTTCATCCACGGCCAGGCTGGAATATAAGACTAAAACACCTTCATCCACAGCCAGGCTGGAATATTAGACTACAACACCTTCATCCACGGCCAGGCTGGAATATTAGACTAAAACACCTTCATCCATGGCCAGGCCGGAATATTAGACTAAAACACCTTCATCCAGGGCCAGGCCGGAATATTAGACTAAAACACCTTCGTCCATGGCCAGGCCGGAATATTAGACTAAAACACCTTCATCCATGGCCAGGCCGGAATATTAGACTAAAACACCTTCATCCACAGCCAGGCTGGAATATTAGACTAAAACACCTTCATCCATGGCCAGGCCGGAATATTAGACTAAAACACCTTCATCCACAGCCAGGGTGGGATATTAGACTAAAACACCTTCATCCACAGCCAGGCTGGAATATTAGACTAAAACACCTTCATCCACAGCCAGGCTGGAATATTAGACTAAAACACCTTCATCCACAGCCAGGCTGGAATATTAGACTAAAACACCGCTTCATCCATGGCCAGGCTGGAATATTAGACTAAAACACCGCTTCATCCATGGCCAGGCCGGAATATTAGACTAAAACACCTTCATCCACGGCCAGGCTGGAATATTAGACTAAAACACCTTCATCCATGGCCAGGCTGGAATATAAGACTAAAACACCTTCATCCATGGCCAGGCCGGAATATTAGACTAAAACACCTTCATCCATGGCCAGGCCGGAATATAAGACTAAAACACCTTCATCCATGGCCAGGCCGGAATATTAGACTAAAACACCTTCATCCACAGCCAGGATGGAATATTAGACCCTCAACGAGTCACGGGGACGAGATTTACTGAGAGATCCAGAAAGTCACTTTGAGCTTCTCCATGTAGGACAGATTTAAGACCTCTGACCTCTCACTTAACCACTTCACACCTCTTTATCTGATTTAAGCTGAGGGGAAACTGCAGCATGTTCCAGAAAAGCTGGGACAGGGGACGGAAAAGACTGGCAATGCCCAGAAAAAACACCTATGACATCCCACAGGAAGATAGGGTTAGAACTGCCCGGCTTCACAGTGAAAGAGAACGGGGCCTAAACTGGCCTGGATACAAAAATGAGGGAGGGAATGTTTGAAAGGCTTGAAAGTATAATATCATCTTTGAATGCAAGGATGGAATGTTTTATAGGTTTTAAAGGATGACATCTTAAGCAGCAAGGATGGAATGTTTTATAGGTTTTAAAGTATGACATCTTTAGCTGCAAGGATGGAATGTTTTATAGGGTTTAAAGGATGACATCTTTAGAGGCAAGGATGGAATGTTTTATAGGGTTCAAAGGATGACATCTTTAGAGGCAAGGATGGAATGTTTTATAGGGTTTGAAGGATGACATCTTTAGAGGCAAGGATGGAATGTTTTATAGGGTTTAACGGTTTAGCATAATCAGGGGCAAGGATGGAATGTTTTATAGGGTTTAAAGGATGACATCTTTAGAGGCAAGGGTGGAATGTTTTATAGGTTTTAAAGGATGACATCTTTAGCTGCAAGGATGGAATGTTTTGTAGCGTTCAAAGGATGACATCATCTTCAAAGATGGCGTCTGCCTTTTCCCTCTAATTCAGATAACTGTTGATCCTTTTCTTGTTGTATTTAGCTTTTTAAAATGTAATTTATGTCAAACACGCTACAGTTTTATGTCATGTGAAGATAATACTGTAGAGCTGTCTGTGTGAAGATCCAAAGGCCATTTTATTGCTGGTCTATTTAAGTCTGCAGGTCTTAGGTCCAGGAGTTAGAACGGTTAGAACAGTTTGAGGGTCAGGTCTTTTAATACAACAGCCTGTACTTATTTTTAAAGACAAAATTTACAAAAGATGCATCCTGTGAAAAATAAATATCTACTGGATGTGAAACAGTGATTATCTATTAAGTAAATTTCCACTTTTATATTCAAATGCCTGAATAAATCTATGATTTAAATGTAAATTAGCATGTTTTTAATGAATTTCTATCAGCTCTACTTTAACACTACTGTTCCCCCCTCTGCTGTCTCTCCTTACATGATGAATGAAAACGTTTATGCTGTGAATGAAAGACAGATACATTACCTTCAGATGAATCCTCCCTACCACTCAAACCCATCCCTACCACTCAAACACACCACTACCACTCAAACACACCCCTAGGACTAGAACACATCCCTACCACTCAGACACATCCCTAGCACTCAGACACATCCCTACCACTCTAACACACCCCTACCACTCAGACACATCCCTCCCACTCAAACACATCCCTAGCACTCAGACACATCCCTACCACTCTAACAATTCCCTCCCACTCAGACACATCCCTCCTACTCAGACACATCCCTACCACTCAAACACACCCTTACCACTCAGACACATCCCTAGCACTCAAGCACATCCCTACCACTCAGACACATCCCTAGCACTCAAACACACCTTTACCACTCAGACACATCCCTAGCACTCAAACACACCTTTACCACTCAGACACATCCCTAGCACTCAAACACATCCCTACCACCCAAACACATCCCTACCACTCAGACACATCCCTCCCACTCAGACACATCCCTACCACTCAGACACATCCCTAGCACTCAAACACACCTTTACCACTCAGACACATCCCTACCACTCAGACACATCCCTAGCACTCAAACACACCTTTACCACTCAGACACATCCCTAGCACTCAAACACATCCCTACCACCCAAACACATCCCTACCACTCAGACACATCCCTCCCACTCAGACACATCCCTACCACTCAGACACATCCCTAGCACTCAACACACCTTTACCACTCAGACACATCCCTACCACTCAGACACATCCCTAGCACTCAAACACACCTTTACCACTCAGACACATCCCTAGCACTCAAGCACATCCCTACCACCGAAACACATCCCTACCACTCTGTTGTCAAACTCAGGCGTGTTTATGGCGTCCTCTCTGCTGGTTATTTAACTTCTCTGTTTCAGACGTCCTGACAGCAGAGTGATGGACGCTGAGATTCCTCGTAAGCCTAATTTGCTTAATGAATGGCTTCTCCTCCTTTTTGTGCAGAACAATGGCCGCCACCCCGCCCACCGCCAGCCTGTGGTGCTGAATGTGAGGACCACCCACCCAGAGAGGGGAGGGAGGAGGGGTCATCAGCAGGTACACCGCCGCCATCAGGAGTTCACAGGAAGTTCATCCTGAGGCCGCAGGGGCAGATGGGAAACGTGACATCACAGAGAGAGGTCAGAGAGCCACACGATGACCACATTTACATTAAACACTGTGCTGTGAGCGAGCAAACGAGCTCTTTAAACATGACTGTAGAATCAGCTGATTACAGAAGATTTAAAGCTTCAAACTGGAGCAAAAGTGTTGAAGAAATCAACAATTAGAGGGAGAACCCATCAAACGCTGGGGTCAGACGCCACTGCCTTTGTTCTGATGGTCGCCATGTCAGATCAGGTGACCACAGAGACGTCCATACATGCTGAGACCTGACTGGACGACATGACAGACCACACAATTACAGCTGATAGGGCTGGACACATTCAAATATATAATCCTGAATTTTGACTTGTTAATGTGATATAAACTGTTGTTTTAAGGGGAAAATTATTTTTTATATAATTCTCATTTTAATAAGAAAACATCTGCAAATATAAAAAAACATTCCAGGACCATAAAAACAAGGTCATCATTTAAAGCCCTTAAAACATTCCATCCTTGCCTTTAAAAGAAAATGCCATCCTTTAAGCAAATAAAACATTCCATACTTGCCTTTAAGAGGATGATGTCATCCTTTAAAGCCTATAAAGCATTCCATCCTTGCTTTTTGAAAGATGGCATCATCCTATAAAGCCTATATGGTATTCCAGTCTAGCATTTAAAACAATGATGGCATCCTTTAAACCTCTAAGTCATTCCATTTTTCCTTTTGAAGATGATTTCATCCTGTCAAGCCTAAAAAGCAGCATTCTGACATGCCTTTTGAAGACATCATTCTATCCTAGCCTTTAAGGATGATGCCATCCTTTAAAGCTCATAAAACATTCCATCCTTGCCTTTTGAAAGATGTAATCTTTTGAAGCCTACAAAGCATTCCTTTCTTGCTTTTGAAAGATGATGTCATTATTTGAAGAATGAAAACATTCCATCCTTGCTATTTGTAGATGACTTTTCTTTAAGCCTTTAAAGCACTTCTGCCCTGCCTTTTGGGGATGTTATCACCCTTTAGGCTTGTAATGCATTCCATCCTTGCCTTTTTAAGACAATGCTGTCCTTTTAAGCTAATAAAGCATTCCATCCTTGCCTCCTGAAAGACACTATCATCCTTTAAACCTTTCAAACTTTCATCCTTGCCTTTTGGAAGATGATGTCTTCTTTTAGAGCTTATAAAACATTCCATCCTTGCAATTGAAGCAGTTGTCATCCTTTTAACCATATAAAGCATTTTAAAACATTCCATCATTAACTTTTGAAAAACAATGTCATACTTAGAGTCTTTTAAAAAGTATTCCATCCTTCATGGGTAAGTTTCTCTGTTCCTTTTTAACAGTGTTGTTCCTGTTTATGGTGGTTCCTCTGTAACAGTGTTGTTCCTGTTTCTAGTGCTTCCTCTGTAACAGTGTTGTTCCTGTTTCTAGTGGTTCCTCTGTAACAGTGTTGTTCCTGTTTCTAGTGGTTCCTCTGTAACAGTGTTGTTCCTGTTTATGGTGGTTCCTCTGTAACAGTGTTGTTCCTGTTTCTAGTGGTTCCTCTGTAACAGTGTTGTTCCTGTTTATGGTGGTTCCTTTGTAACAATGTTGTTCCTGTTTATGGTGGTTCCTCTGTAACAGTGTTGTTCCTGTTTATGGTGGTTCCTTTGTAACAATGTTGTTCCTGTTTATGGTGGTTCCTCTATAACAGTGTTGTTCCTGTTTCTAGTGGTTCCTCTGTAACAGTGTTGTTCCTGTTTATGGTGGTTCCTCTATAACAGTGTTGTTCCTGTTTCTAGTGGTTCCTCTGTAACAGTGTTGTTACTGTTTATGGTGGTTCCTCTATAACAGTGTTGTTCCTGTTTCTAGTGGTTCCTCTGTAACAGTGTTATTCCTGTTACAAGTGGTTCCTCTGTAACAGTGTTGTTCCTGTTTCTAGTGGTTCCTCTGTAACAGTGTTGTTCCTGTTTCTAGTGGTTCCTCTGTAACAGTGTTGTTCCTGTTACAAGTGGTTCCTCTGTAACAGTGTTGTTCCTGTTTCTAGTGGTTCCTCTGTAACAGTGTTGTTCCTGTTTCTAATGCTTCCTCTGTAACAGTGTTGTTCCTGTTTATGGTGGTTCCTCTGTAACAGTGTTGTTCCTGTTTCTAGTGGTTCCTCTGTAACAGTGTTGTTCCTGTTTATGGTGGTTCCGTTGTAACAGTGTTGGTCCTGTTTCTAGTGGTTCCTCTGTAACAGTGTTGTTCCTGTTTCTAGTGGTTCCTCTGTAACAGTGTTGTTCCTGTTACTAGTGGTTCCTCTATAACAGTGTTGTTCCTGTTTCTAGTGGTTCCTCTGTAACAGTGTTGTTCCTGTTTCTAGTGGTTCCTCTGTAACAGTGTTGTTCCTGTTACTAGTGGTTCCTCTATAACAGTGTTGTTCCTGTTTATGGTGGTTCCTCTATAACAGTGTTGTTCCTGTTTCTAGTGGTTCCCCTGTAACAGTGTTATTCCTGTTTCTAGTGGTTCCTCTGTAACAGTGTTGTTCCTGTTTCTAGTGGTTCCTCTGTAACAGTGTTGTTCCTGTTACAAGTGGTTCCTCTGTAACAGTGTTGTTCCTGTTTCTAGTGGTTCCTCTGTAACAGTGTTGTTCCTGTTTCTAATGCTTCCTCTGTAACAGTGTTGTTCCTGTTTATGGTGGTTCCTCTGTAACAGTGTTGTTCCTGTTTCTAGTGGTTCCTCTGTAACAGTGTTGTTCCTGTTTATGGTGGTTCCGTTGTAACAGTGTTGGTCCTGTTTCTAGTGGTTCCTCTGTAACAGTGTTGTTCCTGTTTCTAGTGGTTCCTCTGTAACAGTGTTGTTCCTGTTACTAGTGGTTCCTCTATAACAGTGTTGTTCCTGTTTCTAGTGGTTCCTCTGTAACAGTGTTGTTCCTGTTTCTAGTGGTTCCTCTGTAACAGTGTTGTTCCTGTTAATGGTGGTTCCTCTGTAACAGTGTTGTTCCTGTTTATGGTGGTTCCTCTTTAACAGTGTTGTTCCTGTTTATGGTGGTTCCTTTGTAACAGTGTTGTTCCTGTTTCTAGTGGTTCCTCTGTAACAGTGTTGTTCCTGTTTCTAGTGGTTCCTCTGTAACAGTGTTGTTCCTGTTTCTAGTGGTTCCTCTGTAACAGTGTTGTTCCTGTTTCTAGTGGTTCCTCTGTAACAGTGTTGTTCCTGTTTCTAGTGGTTCCTTTGTAACAGTGTTGTTCCTGTTTCTAGTGGTTCCTCTGTAACAGTGTTGTTCCTGTTATTAGTGCTTCCTCTGTAACAGTGTTGTTCCTGTTTCTAGTGGTTCCTCTGTAACAGTGTTGTTCCTGTTTCTAGTGGTTCCTCTGTAACAGTGTTGTTCCTGTTTCTGGTGGTTCCTCTGTAACAGTGTTGTTCCTGTTTATGGTGGTTCCTCTATAACAGTGTTGTTCCTGTTTCTAGTATATTTACCTGTCTAATTAAAAATGTGCCTAACTGACCTCCAACCATCTTACTTTCATGATTTAACAAACGTGTTTTACCTCCTCCTCACCTGTTTATGATCACCTGTTAGTAGTCTGTCTAAACTCATAACTCCTCCTACCTCCTACCTCCTCGCTGTCTCTCTACTGGTTTAGCCTTTTACTTCCTCTTTCCTCTCCTACTCCTTCCTCTTCATGCGTTCTCTAAACTTTCTCTCTCCCTGATGATGTGGAAGGAGCAGGCCTGTGTTTGTGTGCCGTAGTTTTAGGGGTTAAAGAGGGGGGCTGTGGACAGATGCCTCCTTTTTTCAGCCTTGTAGGGAACACAAAAGCCATGGGAGTGACAGAGGTTAAATCAATCAGGGACCCACCAGCTGCCCCCAGGACGGGACACAGTCCACCCCCCCCCCATCCTGATGGCTCCACTTTAATATCATTATGTTAAATGTTGAACAAACAGCAGCAGGCGTTTCACTCAAACACTTCCAATCTAATAACTGTCATTAGTAGATTTGATTAGTTGGGACAGGATAAGCATGCAGCCCCCCCCCCCCCACAAAACTCCTCCCAGATAAGGCAGAACCGGTCTTAAACTTAACTTATATTTAAAATAAATAGAGATTCATCTACGTCTACAGACAGAGACGCTACAGAACATCCCTATCGACAGAGACAGTACGGTACATCCCTATAGACAGAGACAGTACGGTACAGCCCTATAGACAGAGACAGTACGGTACATCCCTATAGACAGAGACAGTACGGTACATCCCTATCGACAGAGACAGTACGGTACATCCCTATAGACAGAGACAGTACGGTACAGCCCTATAGACAGAGACAGTACTGTACATCCCTATAGACAGAGACAGTACGGTACATCCCTATCGACAGAGACAGTACGGTACATCCCTATAGACAGAGACAGTACGGTACATCCCTATAGACAGAGACAGTACGGTACATCCCTATAGACAGAGACAGTACGGTACATCCCTATAGACAGAGACAGTACGGTACAGCCCTATAGACAGAGACAGTACGGTACAGCCCTATAGACAGAGACAGTACGGTACAGCCCTATAGACAGAGACAGTACGGTACATCCCTATCGACAGAGACAGTACAGTACATCCCTATAGACAGAGACAGTACGGTACATCCCTATAGACAGAGACAGTACTGTACATCCCTATAGACAGAGACAGTACGGTACATCCCTATCGACAGAGACAGTACGGTACATCCCTATAGACAGAGACAGTACCGTTCATCCCTATAGACAGAGACAGTACGGTACATCCCTATAGACAGAGACAGTACGGTACATCCCTATAGACAGAGACAGTACCGTTCATCCCTATAGACAGAGACAGTACGGTACATCCCTATAGACAGAGACAGTACCGTTCATCCCTATCGACAGAGACAGTACGGTACATCCCTATAGACAGAGACAGTACGGTACATCCCTATAGACAGAGACAGTACTGTACATCCCTATAGACAGAGACAGTACGGTACATCCCTATAGACAGAGACAGTACGGTACATCCCTATAGACAGAGACAGTACGGTACATCCCTATAGACAGAGACAGTACGGTACATCCCTATAGACAGAGACAGTACTGTACATCCCTATAGACAGAGACAGTACGGTACATCCCTATAGACAGAGACAGTACCGTTCATCCCTATTGACAGAGACAGTACTGTACATCCCTATAGACAGAGACAGTACGGTACATCCCTGTAGGCAGAGACAGTACCGTTCATCCCTATTGACAGAGACAGTACTGTACATCCCTATAGACAGAGACAGTACCGTTCATCCCTATAGACAGAGACAGTTCCACCTTAGACTGTTCAGGTATAAGGAAGAAAGGAGTCTGGTTAGGTTCCATTTAAAGATTAACATTAAACATTTAAGTATGTCCTGTAGGGTAGGTGGTGCCAAGAGTGACCAGCGTGCAATAGGCAACAACAGAATGTTTTATAAGCTTTGACAACATCATATCCAACTGAATGGATGAAATGTTTAATCAGCTTTGATGACATCATATCCAAATGCAAGGATGGAATGTTTAATAAGCGTTGATGACATCATATCCAAATTCAAGGATAGAATGTTTAATAAGCTTTGATGACATCATATCCAAATTCAAGGATGGAATGTTTAATAAGCTTTGATGACATCATATCCAAATTCAAGGATGGAATGTTTAATAAGCTTTGATGACATCATATCCAAATGCAAGGATGGAATGTTTAATAAGCTTTGATGACATCATATCCAAATTCAAGGATAGAATGTTTAATAAGCTTTGATGACATCATATCCAAATTCAAGGATGGAATGTTTAATAAGCGTTGATGACATCATATCCAAATGCAAGGATGGAATGTTTAATAAACTTTGATGACATCATATCCAAATTCAAGGATGGAATGTTTAATAAGCTTTGATGACATCATATCCAAATTCAAGGATAGAATGTTTAATAAGCTTTGATGACATCATATCCAAATTCAAGGATGGAATGTTTAATAAGCGTTGATGACATCATATCCAAATGCAAGGATGGAATGTTTAATAAACTTTGATGACATCATATCCAAATGCAAGGATGGAATGTTTAATCAGCTTTGATGACATCATATCCAAATGCAAGGATGGAATGTTTAATAAGCTTTGATGACATCATATCCAAATTCAAGGATTGAATGTTTAATAAACTTTGATGACATCATATCCAAATGCAAGGATTGAATGTTTAATAAGCTTTGATGACATCATATCCAAATTCAAGGATAGAATGTTTAATAAGTGTTGATGACATCATATCCAAATGCAGGGATTGATTAGTAACTGCAGTGGGCCATCCCTGGTGTAGATTATCGTTGTTAACAGTGATAATAGAGAAGAATCAAAGATTTAATAATAATTTTTAGCGCTCTGGTCTCTCATACAGACTGAAGAGGCTGAGGGACAGATTAGACACGTCTTATGAACAGACTCAACCTGCATCAGTAAAATCCTGGACCTAAATCAGCCAATAAACCTGATATCTCAGATATTATCTTCCTTCAGCTCTCTAACCTCTGTCGTTCATTTCTCCACCCTCTCTCCTGCTCATAAATCTGTGAACTGTCCCTTTATTTCCTCTAAACTGAGCTCGGCCTTCACGGAGAGCTCACATTAAACACGTTCACGCCGAATCAGCCGCTCGTCACGTCACGCTCCTTGGCTCGCTCTGATTGGCTGTCTGAGGGCTGCAGGTTAGGCTCAGGTCTCCACGGCTCGGACGCTCACAGCCGTACAGTCATGAGAGGATCACATGTGGCGGCAGAATGATCGGCTTTAACGTGTCGTCTGGATGCTCGCACACATGAGGAGTTCAGAGGGCTGATATCAGAATAATGCATGTGAGATACTCAGGACAGATCCATGTCATGTCCAGGCTCTAGTGGAGCCTTCCTCAGCTGATGTTGGAGCTAACATTGACTCCTCTGAGCACTGGAGCAGTGGAGCCTGCAGAGTTAGCTATAATGTTAGAACGGCCCGTCCTGCAGAGAATAACCACCCTGTAATAAACAAGGACCTACAGGACATTTAATTCACATAATAACAGGCCAGTAGTGTTCATGCATTGTCAGACGACTGTTCTTTACAGCTGACTGTAAAGCTTTGTTAAATCAAACTGGTAAAACTCCACACAGAGGTGTGAACTAGAGGTGAGAGCTGGAATCCTGCTGCCCTGCATCCTCCTGCAGTGAACAGTGAGCAGGAGAAGGTATAACTGCATGCTTTTAAGGCTCCTTTTTAAAGCTGTTAAACCAAAAACATCCTCCTAATAATCTTCATGCTCTCTGCTGGGAAACAGGAGGTGCGTGGTCGGCGTGCAGCACACATGACACATTAACACGTCTGCAGGTTTCTGAAATCGATTCAGAGCCGTTGGGACGGCTGAGAAAGTGAAAGTGAACTTTTTCCCAGCCCTCCTCTAAAGAGGTCACTTTGTTCGACCCCCCCATGATGAACCTGCTTGTTTTCCACGTAATCGCCATCATGTGGAACTATTTCTTCTTCCTCGCTGCATCTGAGCGAGATAACATCTCTGTGTGTGACTGATGGAGCTTCCTGTAAGCTCTCAGAGAGGAGAATAGAACATGGCTGAGCTCGCTGTGAGGAAATCTTCATCTGTGGCATTCTACTCTCCCTCTGACTCCTCCTCATCATCATCATCATCGTCCCAATCCTCCCCCAGTCCTCTTCCTCAGTAGAACTCCTGCTGAGTCTGCTTTTGTAGACGGACTTTGTAGTGAGTTTGTGGAGCAGTGGAGCACAGCGGACAGAAAATACCGCAGGGATTTATATCCAAGAACCTACTCTTCATGCAGAACCACAGAAATTATGATCTAGATTTAACTGAATATTTATGCAGAAACACAGATTTAAGCCATGAACAGCATCATGAGTCTGCCTGGTTTTCAGTGAAATTACAGAGAAAATGAAAGATTAAGAAGTTTGCATTTCTCAACTCAGAACATACAAATATAAAGGAGCAAAAAAGGGTTTTTTTTTTTTTGTTTTTTTTTAAATAAAGCTTCTTCTCCAAAGGCTCTTAGCAGCTTTATCTAACCCTTAAAAGCCTTTCTGCAGACACTGATGCCAGCCCTTACAGTTCTACTGAGTACTAAAATAATTACAGGGTGATTTTCTGCTGAGATAGAGCATCTGTAAAATCAGCGGTCTCTGTTCAGCTCTGTTGATAACTGATGGACATGTTTTCCTGTCAGTGTGTATGTTGGGAACCACAGAAGAAGACTCTGGCTCTGATTGGCTGACTGTGATGATGTTTAGTTAGACCCCTCCCCTCTGTAGAGGGCCGTGTATTCCTGGTCTGGTTCAGTGACAGTCTGTTTGCTAACAGCTCCGAGGACTCCCCGTCTGTGTGGTAACGCTAACAGTCATGTTATGATTGGTCGGCTGGACGTCCTTTGATGACACGCTTAATGAGAGGTCTGAGGGTGCAGCTCAGCGGGGCCAGGGGGGGGACCTCCCACATCAAACACAGACCCCCGTCTCCCCCCTTAGACCCTACAAAACTCCCACTCTGCTGCACGTTTACTCTGGATGATCAAACATCTGCATCACTACACTGCTTCAAACAGACATTTATACCAATGTAATAGAACTATAGTGGATGAATGGTCAAACATCTGCACCACAACACTGCATTAAACAGACATTTATACCAATGTAATAGAACTATAGTGGATGAATGGTCAAACATCGGCACCACTACACTGCATTAAACAGACATTTATACCAATGTAATAGAACTATAGTGGATGAATGGTCAAACATCTGCACCACTACACTGCATTAAACAGACATTTATACCAATGTAATAGAACTATAGTGTATGAATGGTCAAACATCGGCACCACTACACTGCATTAAAAAAGACATTTATACCAATGTAATAGAACTATAGTGTATGAATGGTCAAACATCGGCACCACTACACTGCATTAAAAAAGACATTTATACCAATGTAATAGAACTATAGTGGATGAATGGTCAAACATCTGCACCACTACACTGCTTTAAAGAGACATTTATACCAATGTAATAGAACTATAGTGGATGAATGGTCAAACATCTGCACCACTACACTGCTTTAAAGAGACATTTATACCAATGTAATAGAACTATACTGGATGAATGGTCAAACATCGGCACCACTACACTGCATTAAAAAAGACATTTATACCAATGTAATAGAACTATAGTGGATGAATGGTCAAACATCGGCACCACTACACTGCATTAAAAAAGACATTTATACCAATGTAATAGAACTATAGTGTATGAATGGTCAAACATCGGCACCACTACACTGCATTAAAAAAGACATTTATACCAATGTAATAGAACTATAGTGGATGAATGGTCAAACATCGGCACCACTACACTGCATTAAAAAAGACATTTATACCAATGTAATAGAACTATAGTGGATGAATGGTCAAACATCGGCACCACTACACTGCATTAAAAAAGACATTTATACCAATGTAATAGAACTATAGTGGATGAATGGTCAAACATCTTTCCCATAAGGTAGACAGGTGTTTTGTCAACCATGAACAATGAGACTGAGAGTCTGATAAACCTCCACCACTCTGCTATCATAGGGGTGTAAACACTGATATCCAGACTTTGCATCATTGGTTTGTATTTCTGTGTGTTACGTGTGTTTTATGTGTGTGTATTGTGTGTTTGTTGTGCATGTTGTGTGTGTGTTGTTGTGTACCATATGTGTGTGTGTGTGTGTGTGTGTGGGTGTGTGTGTGTGTGTGTGTAGTTTTCTTAGCTTGTGGAGAATCCTGTCCTACAGATGGAGAACGTCCTGAAGTCCCAGAGAGAAAATATTATCCCAGCACTGACCTCTGTTTGAAAATGAGAGCGTCCTGTAGTCCTGGACCCCCCCCCCCCCCCCCCACTCTGATCCTCCACCAGACCCCTCCACAGACACCATAATCCACATCAAAGACCCCCTCAGTCTACGACACTACATCACGGTTAACAGACAAATCCTGGTCTATAATAAAGGCCAGGACTGGGACGGGGACTGGGATGGTACCAGGCTCTGAACACCAGTATGATTCTGGTAAAAACCACTGGGACTGTTTGACACCACAGCAACAAGAATCCAAGTCCTAGACCCCCTAGCATTAGGACTATAAACATCAGAGATCTGGAACTTAAACTACCAATAATCCAGGAATTCATTCATTAATTTCTGAGACTAACATCTTTAAAGGAGAGAGGGATGAACAACCTGGGAACATAATAAATAATGAGCACTAGTTTACACTCTATTATAACCAACAAAGTATCAGAGATATTTAACCAGGGCTGAATGATTCACTAATAGTGATTATTTTCTAATCTCACTGCAGATTTAGTATGATCTGCCGCACTGATAACTTTACCTCATTCTAAGTTTGGGACTGATTGGATTTGAGATGGAACAAAAGATCTGACAGAGATATGCCCTTCAAAATAAAAGCATATCAAAGAATTTCTGACTCTAGTTTTATTTTCAGGCAAACATCCGAGGCCCACTGAAAATGTCTTCATGACCCACCAGTGGATAACCAAGAGCCTACTTTATTCTTTAAATTATGGGATTTAAATGCACATTTTAGTATAATATATTATAATATAATATAATAAAATATAATATACTACAGTACAATATGATATAATATAGTATAATATATTATAAAATAAAATAATATAGTATAATGTAATAAAATATAAAATAATATAACATAATATAGTGTAAGATGAAATATAATATAAAATAATATAATATTTTACAGTATAATATCATATAGTGTCATGTACTACATTATTAAATAATAAAATATGATATAGTATAATATTATATAATATAATTAAATAATAATAAAATCTAATATTGAATCTAACAAAATTAAATATAATGAAATAACACAAATATTTAGAGCCAATATTCTGACATCAAAGTCGGAATTCTGAGATCAAAGTCAGAATTCTGAGATTAAAGTCGAAATTCCGAGATCCAAGTCGGAATTCTGAGAGAAAGTTGGAATAATGAGATTAAAGACAGAATATTAAGATCAAAATCAAAATTCTTAGATTAAAGCCAGAATCCTGAGATCAAAGTCAGAATTCGAGATCAAAGTCAGAATTCGAGATCAAAGTCAGAATTCTGAGTGTAATCTCAGATTTGATAAACCCCTGTTGTATTTTATCATCAGTGGCCCTTTGGCCCTTATCCCCTCCCGTAGATCTGATGTTCTCTCTTCCTCTTAGATATTTTACTGTGACATCATGTCTGTGTTATCGTCTCCTGACATGGTTTATACATGTCAGTCGTGAAGCTCTGACCGTCTCTGACCCACAGCAGGTGTTAAATGCTGCAGCCAATCAGCTGACAGTTTACAGGCCTGTCAGGAGTGCAGATAGTGGATGTGGGAGAGTTCAGAGACTTCACCACGTTCTTTAAAAGCTCCAGCAGAAATGAAGGAACCTCCTCCTCAAGCACCTCCATCTCAGCCTCCCGTGTTTGTGTGGCGTCCTGCGGCGGCAGTGTGTCCTTCATTAAAGCAGCAGTGACAGACCGCACACAGACCCTCTGACAGGCCCCTCCTCCCCCCTCCATCTCCTGTCCTCAGGTCAATGGGTCTCCCGTGGATACCTTGCTTTTAAGCCATCACGCTCCCCCATGGGGCACATGAGGGAGATCTATCTGTGTCACCCCCCGTCAGGTGATCCCCGGGTAATGTGGCGAAGGACGGCGAGTGCTCCCATCAGCCTGGACCTCCACTCCTCACGCCCGCTCGCCCCACGCCTACTTTTGGTGGGTAATTACAGCAGGGGGCGGCATCTTCTGAGGGGGAGGCGAACCAATTAGAGAGCGTGTGTGCCGTTAAAGGACATCCGTGTGACAAACCCGGACAGCGGGTCACATGTTTATGAT
This sequence comes from Cheilinus undulatus, assembly GCF_018320785.1. Lineage (NCBI taxonomy): Eukaryota > Metazoa > Chordata > Actinopteri > Labriformes > Labridae > Cheilinus > Cheilinus undulatus. The sequence goes on from NC_054881.1 coordinate 1,377,754, forward strand.
GTCGTCCCTCCACTCGGGGGCCGTTATTACAGAGAAGCGAGGCAGTCTGGAGGTCGTTGATGGAAATGGGATTGGGTTTTGGCCATGCTGTGATTATTCTGATGGCTGCCTGAGTGCTTCATTATGATCATCAGGCGCCGATCGAGCTCTGATTCGGACCATAACTTACCGCTTTAAAACTGGATCAACAGGATCAATCAGAGGGGGGAGGAGGCGGGGTCAGAGGCGTTTACATTAGAGCGTTTGATGTATGAGAGCTGGAGGACGACTTCACATTTCTGATGAGTTCACTCAGCGATAACGCCGTCTTAACGGGGGCGTTTGTGCATCACGCTTTTAGACTTCAAACTCTGAAGGTTTTTCAGAACCAGGTTTTTACAGGATACAACCTGATATTTAAGTGACCAAAAAGAACCAAAAATTATACATTTAGAGGACATTTTTAATGCCTTTGTGACGGCGATAGCCAAGGCCTGAGGCTGCATGTTTAAGGCTTATCAATCCCTCCTCCTGTCCATCCGTCAAAGCGCTGCATTTTCTTCAGTCTCAGCTGAACGATTCATCCTGATTCAACGTGAACTGCTCGGTATTTCTGCAGGATTTACTGGTTTTAATTCTAGAATCATAAGAACAAGATGATTAAAGGGTTACTGTGCCACATGCCGTGATGTGATTGTTTTAAAAGTGGTAAATGTTTTTTTTTTGGGTCTGGTTCACGCCAGAGTTCCTGTTAGCCGGTTTTCACTGGTCTTTGGTCTTTGGCCGGCTTCACAATCTGACGTCCAGCAGATAAAAATATTCACAGCCAAAAAGTCCGTCTGAAAATATACCAATTACCAAATATACAACAAGTGAATTATGACATTTTACTATGACCTACTTCCTGTTCAGTGGCGAGGTTTGTTTATCTCCGTAGCACAGCACATGGTTAACTGAGGCAGTGAATATTATGAAAACTATACGGGCCTGGACAGGGGACAGAGGTGTGGTGGACTACCATGAGTGGGTAAATCTACCTGTGACCAGTTCTCTGATTAAGTGGAGCTGTGTTCAACACAGACTCATGTCTTACGGACAGGTGTGGATCATTTGGGGTGAATGTTGGAGCACCGTCTCACTTCCTCATATCTGGGTGTTCATGGTTGGGATGTCCCATCTAATCAGCAGACTGGACTATCCACAGTGTAAACTTTGGTGTTTCCTTAGGACTAAAACAAATAAACCCCTAAGATTTACCACTCTAGCAGAGGTTACAGTTGAGATCATCAGTCTATGAGGACTACTATAGGAGAACTGACGGTAAGACTCTGTACATGTGTATAGCAGAGTTTAGGGTGGCATCCAGTTTACGGAGCACTAGTTAGTTATTTGTTGGGACGATTTATTGGTAACTGTATTCAACACAGAATCACGTCAGGCAGAGGCGTGGATCTTTAGGACCATGACGAGAGCTCCATCTCTCCTCCCCATAGCTGGGTGTTCATGCTCAGGCCGTCCTGGCCAATCAGCAGCAGCGTGGGCAGAACCATAGATGAGAGGAGGACTGGCCTGAACTATCTACAGTGGCTGCATTTGTCTTTCTTCAGGACTACTCCAGATAGTGGTCTAGATTTACTGCTATAGCAGAGGTTACAGTTGAGATCATCAGTCTGAGGACTAAACTGATGATTAGACTCATTTTTAGGATGATTTGTTGGTTTTGTCAGCAGAGGATGGCTGTTGTAAGCTGCTAAGTTATGGTAGCTGCTAATGTGTGAACAGGCTAACTTAGAGCTAACAGTGCTAGCATGATGCTAAATACTGTTGTTTTTTATGTGTTAAACGTAGGCGCCTGTTGTGCAGCTGGCTGCATGTGTGTAAGGGATGATGTCTGTATGTGTAGTCTCCGTCTACCACAGGTTAACAGGAACCCTGGTTTACTGTTGGCTCGGTTTCAGAGTTATGTTTAACTACGAGTGCGGGTTATTGGTCACATGACCATCTAAGTCAGTGTCGTCTATTTAGTGGTCTAAACCAGTGATACTTATACCCCTCATTAATCAGTTTGTTACCAAGACGTATACAGAAGGCTTTAACTGTCAAACTTAGTTGTCCCATTTATCCCATTTTTGCCCCTTTTCACCATTTTTTGCCACTTTTTGACCATTTAAGCTACTCTTTGCCATTAAATACCACTAGTTTTCTTTTTTTTGCCCCTTTTTGCTTCTTCATTTTGCCCCTTTTATCCCATTTTGCCCCTTTTCACCATTCTTTTGCCAATTTTGGCCTATTTAAGATATCTGTCACCATTAAATACCACTTGTTTCATCTTTTTTTGCCCAATGTTGCCCTATTTCACATTTTTTTGCCAATTTAAGTTACCTTTTGCCACTAAAAACGACTTGTTTCCTACTTGTTTGCCCCTTTTGCCACTATTGACTGCTTTTTGCCCATTTTAGTCACTTTCTTCTTTTTTTTTTTTTTGCCGCTTTTTGGACCATTTTTTGCTACCTGTAACTCATTTTTTGTCACTTCTCGTCCATTTTTGCTACTTTCTGACCATTTTGCCACCTTTTACTTATTTTTATTGCTACTTCAAGCCGTTTTTGCCACCTTTCACCTCTTAGATTGTGGCTCTCGCGAAGGTATTTTTCAACAGTTTGGCTCTTTGGTTCGTCAGGGTTGAGTTACAATGGTCGAAACTATTCTAAAAAGGCTTGATTTTATTCTGGTGTTCATCCTCAGTTTTTATCAAAGCTGGTGACGTCTCCCGTGAAGAACAAACCCCAACATCCTGAGACCTGATCCGGTCCATGAGCTGCTCTTTGGCCGAGGCCTGCTCTCCCTGAGTGTCCCTTTTTTATTGGAGATGTTCTTTAATGGAACATTACAGTTTCCAGTAACAGCACAGACATCAGAAAGCGGTCTAAAAGTGGTCTGAAGTATCGCTGATTGAGCTGCAGAGCAGTGAATCTGCAGTGAATTGGTGAAAGCTGCGATGCTGACAGTAAACGCTCTGCTCCAGCATTTCCTGAATATAAAATAAACTTAAAAGCACCATAAATACTCTGGAGTTAATGCTCCGTCCTCCTCTTTGAAACACAAACACTCTGTCCTCCATCTTTGGGAGGTTATCCATGCTCGGGACGTCCCGTGTGTCTTCTGTTCTGTTTAAAACGTCATTAAACAGCAGGCCGCGGCGTCGAGGGAGCCGTGAGTCTCAGAACATTGAAACGTGTGGACATGAAGTCTGCAGAACCAAACATGATGAAGTGTTTAATGTGGAGCCGAGGAATTCTCCTCCTCTCCTGAGAAAACACGGCCCACCCCGGGGGTTCCGATCTGTTTCTGGTCACGTTAGAACCAGAATAGAATCCTGCTGCCAGATGGTGGTGCTGTGAGGGAGGTTTCCGGTCATCCTGGCTGTATCACACCTCTCTCTCTCTCTGAAATCATTGAGCTCCTTCTGGCCTCATTAGTCCAGACTTTGGGTGCGACAGTCTGTCAGCCTCTGTGTTAAACTCCGGCCGATGCCGCTCTCTAACGTCACGCTCCATTTCCTTTATTCTCCCAAACGGCGGCTCCTGCAGGTGTAAAGTGAAGCTGCGGTTCATTTAGCTCCATTCACTTAATGAGGCGTCAGAGGAGGGGGGCGGAGATCGCCACCGAGCCCACAGCCGGTTTCACAACAACACAACGTGACCCACACATGGACGCGGGGGTAGAGACTCACACTGCCATCAGTTTGTAGGTTTTCACCTCAAAGAGATCCTAAAATCTGAGGTTAAAGAGCGAGCCTGGGAATGTTTGTGATAGCTGACTAGAGGATGGGATTTTAGGAGAGAAAGGACCCAAAGGCCGAGCCGTAGTCCAGTCTAAGAGGGTCAGTCATATTTAAAGCAGGATTTTATGCAGGAACCTGGAGACCAAACAGACCCCCCCCCCAGTACTCAGACCAGCGTAGACCTCCTCATATGTGGGGTCTCTACTGTTAAACCTCTTCCTCTGCCATCCTCTGGTTTCTGAAGTTCATGTCATGTAGGGGGGCCTCAGACCTGAGTCTGCCCAGGGCTTCACTTTGTCCAGAGGAGGCCCTAAAACCAGACCGCTGATTATTAAAGTTTTTCTCATGAAAGGCGACAAAAACTGATAAAGATAAATGAAAAAAGAAGATAAGAATGAAATAAAAGTCCAGTAAACTCACTGACAGACTGCTGGGGGAAGACCAAAGACCTTCTTCTGGTCCAGGATCTCATCAGTTCTTGAAAAATCTAATCACAACAAAGAGGGCAGGTCTAGACCGTAGTCCCTGTTCCTTTATTTATAGAAACTCCGACATTAGTCCAGCAAGAGCTCAAGCACCAAGACACAGTAGACAAGGTGCCGGGAAAACCGGCTGTAAGAGACAGAAACCTGGACCAGGACCAGACTGATGATGAACCTGGACCAGGACCAGATTAATGGTGGAACCTGGATCAGAACCAGATTTATGATGAAACCTGGATCAGGACCAGATCGATGATAAACCTGGACCAGGACCAGGCTGATGATAAAGCTGGACCAGGACCAGACTGATGATAAACCTAAACCAGGACCAGACTGATGGTGAAACCTGGATCTCAACCAGATTTATAGTGAAACCTGGATCAGATCCAGACTTGTGGTGAAACCTGGATCAGAACCAGACTTGTGGTGAAACCTGGATCAGAACCAGGTACCAGTGATGGAGCAGGAGTTAGACCAGCCTTAGACAGATCTGTAGTATTCTCTCTAACGTGGTCTAACTTCTCTGATTCTCTCCTCCATGACTGATGGAGCCTCCTGCTGCCGTCAGGGAGAGTCTTCCTGCTTTATACTGTACCAGGCCGTGAACATTAGTATGTGAGAGCAGTCTGTGACCCTGGGGCTGATCTGCATACAGCAGGGACAATACTGCAGCTCTCTCCATCAGCATGCTCTGACACCTGCACTGTTTAATGCACTCCCTCACTTTATTAATGCTCCACCTGTGATAAACATTTCTGCTCTGAGATCGCTCACAGAGAGCCGGAGCGGCCTCTAAAACCTCCACGAAGACCTGACCGCTGTCATAGCTGATGCTGTTAGACGGTAGAAATATGGAGCAGCTGTTGTTACTGAGACCAAAAACTGCAGTTCAGCTAGTGTCCACTAGAGGCTGCACCCAGAAAAGAAGAAACTTTGGCATGAATTTACAACTGTTAACCATTTTAAGGTCCTGAGCCACCAGTTGAGAACCACTGTTCTACAAACATTTAGAAACTTTGTGTTTAACCTTTTATTTATTGAAACCTAAAATATAATCTTTCCCTTTGTCGACGGTTGTTTGTTGGCATCTGTTGGAGAAGTGGGTGGACTTCTCTATAAGATGCCATCTATGGACCAACTTCTTATTATTTTATTTAAAAATTATGCCTTTGATCATGTCATCCTTTAATGTCATCCTTTTGGGCAGTGCTTCTCAACTGGTGGGCCGGGACCCAAAAGTGGGTCATGAAGCCCTTTTCAGTGGGTCCCAAAGGTGTGCCTGAAAAAGAGACCAAAGTGAAACTCTTTGAAAACATTCTTCTACAGTCCAGTTTCTTTGTTTGTCAAGTTTTGTCTGTCCTAGAACAGTCCTGGGTGATTTTTAATTCTAAAAAATCTGGTTGATCCAAAAACATCAGAAATTTGGGTCAGTATTTTTCATTGAGGGGTTGACAGCAAGTTCTGAGGCTCAGAACCAAGTTAAGAACCACTGCTATGACGTTTATCAAACATTCCATCCCTGTCTTTGATGATGCAATCCTGTAATGTTTTACGTTCATGTCACCCTTTGCAAGCTAACATTCCATGCTCTGCCTTTGATGAAGTCATCCTTTAGAATCTATTAATCATTCCACTCTAGCTTTGATGATGTCATCATTTGATGTCATTTAGTCTATCAAACATTCCATCCTTGCCTTTGAAAATGTCATCCTTTTATATTTTCTTTTAGTGTCATCCTTTGAAGTCTATCTAACATTCCATGGTCTGCCTTTGATGATATCATCCTTCAATGCCATCCTTTAAAGTCTTTTGAACATTCCATCCTAGCCTTTGAAGATGGCATCATTTGATGTCATCTTTTAAAGTCTATTAATCATTCCACCTTTGCTTTTCATGATGTCATCCTTTAATGTCATCCATAAAACTCTATCAAACATTCCATCCTATGCTTTTGATGTCATCCTTAAATGTAATCCTCTAAAGTCCATCATTCCATCCTTGTCTTTTATGATGTCATCCTTTAAAGTCTATTAAATGTTCCATTCTTGCCTTTTATGATGTCATCCTTTGAAGTCTATCAAACGTTCCATCCTTGCCTTTTATGAGATCATTTTTTAAATTCTACTAATATTTCATCCTTGCCTTTTATGAGATCATTCTTTAAAATCTCCAAACGTTCCCTCCTCTGCCCTCGATGATGTCATAGTTTTATGTCATCCTTTAATATCTTTCAGACATTCCATCCTTGCCTCTGAAGATAAAGGAGTGTATGTGTAGTAGTCAGAGTGGTGTGGATGTGCTTTAGTGAGTAATTTGAGGTTTTTTTCTGAAAACAAACTGAAACTTAATAAAAGTTTTAGTTCTTTATCAGACTTCCTCTCTATCCTGATATTTTTATGCCGTGCTCGCTCTCCTTCCAGCTCGCTGTGAGGTAACCGAGCTGTCAGGATGAAATCATTTTGCCTGATCATCTTTCTGCGGCCTGATCGATACCCAGAGTGCAACGCTCCCAGCGGCGTTGACCACAGCGTGAGCTTTGACTGGACAGTGGCTGCTGTGTTTCCACGGTGCAGATCCAACAATCAGAAAGACATCACTCCACGTAGCGTGCCAAGTGGGTTTCAGCGCCGTCACTTTCACCTTTTCTGAGCGAACAGATTAAACACGGGGACGGAGAAAACGCTGCGCTTCTCCCCTGATGAAGCGTCCTCGCTGTTTGCTGCTTCCTCTGAGCATGTCCGTCCGCGGCCGGCCGAGGTGTGGGAAGATTAATTGAGTGGTGGATGCTTTGTGCTCCTCGGGGCCGAAGGAGGCCTGTCCGGGCCAAAGTAAAGAGCCCATCTCATTAATAGATGATTAATCGCCTCTGCTGCGCTGATTAATTAGTGTTTGTGACAGTAAACTTTTAACAGGCCCCTGTGTCGGCCCCTGGAATGCCCATTTATCTTTCCGGGCCCCCCTCCCCCCTCACAGCCCCCCTTCGCTGGTCCAGAATAAGTTTGCATATTCTAGTCTTGTCCGTTTTCATTCTGCGGCTGCCGGAGAGCGGCGTGCAGGAATGAGGGCTCTCCCACATGATTGATTGCTTTGCTTTTTTATTTGAATCCAGAGAAGTTTTTTTTTTTCCTCTCACGCTGGTTATTCCCCCCCCCCCCCGTCCTCCCCTCCCTCTCGTCTGTGTACTTGTTCTTCTCCAAACGTTGAAGCTGGGCCTCGTTGGTACTGAAATCTCTTCTGCTCTGCTTTAAATTGATTTGAATCGCTCACAGGCCTCCCCGGCCCCTCCCTCTGCAACAGTCACGCTCATGCACAGCAAAAGTTGCTGAAAACAAACTGACCCAACTTTTAAACGCTGTAACTACTTTGTTATTAAAAGCAAACCAGAGGGTTAAAATCAGGACATGATCTTTGAATGTTTCATTCAGAAAGCTGCAGAGAAAAACAAAGATCAGCTGATTTGCTTTAATGTTAAGAAATGCTGCACAGTTCATTTATCTGCAGTTCCAGTGGCTTGTTCTTCTCCAAATGTTGAAGCTGGGCCTCGTTGGTACTGAAATCTCTTCTGCTCTGCTTTAAATTGATTTGAATCGCTGCTGGATCAGCTTGTGTGTTTTTCTCACAGGCCTCTGCTGCTGAGACCCCCCCCCCCCGGCCCCCTCCCTCTGCAACAGTCACGCTCATGCACAGCAAAAGTTGCTGAAAACAAACTGACCCAACTTTTAAACGCTGTAACTACTTTGTTATTAAAAGCAAACCAGAGGGTTAAAATCAGGACATGATCTTTGAATGTTTCATTCAGAAAGCTGCAGAGAAAAACAAAGATCAGCTGATTTGCTTTAATGTTAAGAAATGCTGCACAGTTCATTTATCTGCAGTTCCAGTGTCAGGCTGACAAAACTGCAGTAAAGGCTGCATTTAAAGCTTTCCTAAACATCTGCAGGAAGGCTGTGAAGTTTACAGCAGAGCTGCTGTTGACCTTCGTGGATGTGCCTTTATATTTGAGAAGGGGATTTTTATTTATTTTATTTTCTGTTCTGTGAAACATTCAGGTTTTGCATTTCTTATCCTGTATAAATGTGATGAAGCTGAGAGAAGCCATCAATGGTGCTGCAAATTCCTGCACTGTGCAAAAAAACGACACAAATGAGACGATACCTGCAAGCAGACAAGTGGAGCTGCACTGATTCAGACCTTCATGCATTATTCTAACAATCTCTGATCCAAGCATGGGCCCCTGAAAGTCCCAGTAAGGACCCTCACAGACTTATTTAGTAATATAACCCAAGCATGCAGGAGCAGTAGCACTAGTAAAGGCCTCTGGCTAACATTTACATTTGCAGAGGCCTCAGGAGTTCTTATTTTTGTCACACAACAAAAGCAGAGGCAGCAATAGGCTGACAATGGCAAAATTGGGTTCGATGTGGAAGGTAGAAAGGACTTAAAAGCAACAGGTATGAGGAAACAGGAAGTAAAATGGGATTACAAAGTAACAAAAATGGGTAAAAGGGACCATAATGAGTTAAGACAAGCATAGATGTGCAGAAAAGGTGGTGAAATTGAATTTCAAAGTCTCAAAAATGTGTTTAAAGTGGTAAAAATGGGTCCATGCTCTGGTTTATCAGGGTCCATTCTCTGGGTTTATCAGGGTCCATTCTCTGGGTTTATCAGGGTCCATTCTCTGGGTTTATCAGGGTCCATTCTCTGGTTTATCAGGGTCCATTCTCTGGGTTTATCAGGGTCCATTCTCTGGGTCTATCAGGGTCCATTCTCTGGTTTATCAGGGTCCATTCTCTGGGTTTATCAGGGTCCATTCTCTGGGTTTATCAGGGTCCATTCTCTGGTTTATCAGGGTCCATTCTCTGGGTTTATCAGGGTCCATTCTCTGGGTTTATCAGGGTCCATTCTCTGGGTTTATCAGGGTCCATTCTCTGGGTTTATCAGGGTCCATTCTCGGGTTTATCAGGGTCCATTCTCTGGGTTTATCAGGGTCCATTCTCTGGGTTTATCAGGGTCCATTCTCTGGTTTATCAGGGTCCATTCTCTGGGTTTATCAGGGTCCATTCTCTGGGTCTATCAGGGTCCATTCTCTGGTTTATCAGGGTCCATTCTCTGGGTTTATCAGGGTCCATTCTCTGGGTTTATCAGGGTCCATTCTCTGGTTTATCAGGGTCCATTCTCTGGGTTTATCAGGGTCCATTCTCTGGGTCTATCAGGGTCCATGCTCTGGTTTATCAGGGTCCATTCTCTGGGTTTATCAGGGTCCATTCTCTGGGTTTATCAGGGGCCATTCTCTGGTTTATCAGGGTCCATTCTCTGGGTCTATCAGGGTCAATGCTCTGGTTTATCAGGGTCCATTCTCTGGGTTTATCAGGGTCCATGCTCTGGTTTATCAGGGTCCATTCTCTGGGTCTATCAGGGTCCATGCTCTGGTTTATCAGGGTCCATTCTCTGGGTCTATCAGGGTCCATGCTCGGGTTTATCAGGGTCCATTCTCTGGGTCTATCAGGGTCCATTCTCTGGGTTTATCAGGGTCCATTCTCTGGTTTATCAGGGTCCATTCTCTGGGTTTATCAGGGTCCATTCTCTGGGTTTATCAGGGTCCATTCTCTGGGTATATCAGGGTCCATTCTCTGGGTTTATCAGGGTCCATTCTCTGGGTTTATCAGGGTCCATTCTCTGGGTTTATCAGGGTCAATTGTCGGGTTTATCAGGGTCCATTCTCTGGGTCTATCAGGGTCCATGCTCTGGTTTATCAGGGTCCATTCTCTGGGTCTATCAGGGTCCATGCTCGGGTTTATCAGGGTCCATTCTCTGGGTCTATCAGGATCCATTCTCTGGGTTTATCAGGGTCCATTCTCTGGGTCTATCAGGGTCCATTCTCTGGGTTTATCAGGGTCCATTCTCTGGGTCTATCAGGGTCCATTCTCTGGTTTATCAGGGTCCATTCTCTGGGTTTATTAGGGTCCATTCTCTGGTTTATCAGGGTCCATTCTCTGGTCTATCAGGGTCCATTCTCTGGGTTTATCAGGGTCCATTCTCTGGGTCTATCAGGGTCCATTCTCTGGGTTTATCAGGGTCCATTCTCTGGGTTTATCAGGGTCCATTCTCTGGGTTTATCAGGGTCCATTCTCTGGGTCTATCAGGGTCCATTCTCTGGGTTTATCAGGGTCCATTCTCTGGGTTTATCAGGGTCCATTCTCTGGGTTTATCAGGGTCCATTCTCTGGGTTTATCAGGGTCCATTCTCTGGGTTTATCAGGGTCCATTCTCTGGGTTTATCAGGGTCCATTCTCTGGGTCTATCAGGGTCCATTCTCTGGGTTTATCAGGGTCCATTCTCTGGGTCTATCAGGGGCCATTCTCTGGGTTTATCAGGGTCCATTCTCTGGGTCTATCAGGGGCAGTGTTTGAAGATCCATCACGTTTGATCACCACAGCAGCTGCTGCATACCTGTAGATTATAAACACATTTTTCCTTAATAGTTATGAGCTAAAGAATCCAATGTGACACTAAATGATTCAGACATTAAACTCTTCCATCTCTGTTCTCTCAGAGCCTCCTGTTTCCTCCTTCTTCTCCTCCTCACAGCATCTGATTCACAAAGAGAAGAATTAATCAGAATATATGGCTTTTAATATAAAAGCCTATCATCCGTGCTGTGTGTTATTAAGTTTGTGGAGGCGGGTGGAGCTGCTGGGATCACAGGGTGAGCTGACAGCCACCTGTACGGCCGCCCGCTCGCTCCTCACTTATACAATAAAAAGCCTTTTCTGGGAATTTGTTTGAAAAGCGCTCAGAGTTTTCCTGCTGTGTGCAGAGTGCAGGAACTTTTCTGCAGATGATTTTCATTGTTGATAATCTCTTTAACCACGGGGTGAGCCGCTACACCTGAACCTCTCCATCCAGGGCTGCCGCAATCGCTCTATAGCCCCCGTACTAATCCCATCATGCCTCAAGACGACCCAGCTTCTCCCCTCTTCGTCCTCCCCTCCTCTTCCTCAGAGCTCTAAGAGCAGCACTGGGAGAAAAGCAGATTTAGAGAAGATCCATTTCATTTCAATAACCTGCATCTGGCCAGAATGCTCGCCAAATAGCAGAGATCTGAGCAGCCTGCACGCCAAAGAGCAGGGATCTGACTATCCTGCACGCCAAAGAGCAAGATCTGACCATCCTGCACGCCAAAGAGCAGGGATATGAGCGGCCTGCATGCACAAGAGCAGAGATCTAATCATCCTGCACGCCATGAAGCAGAGATCTGACCATCCTGCACGCCAAAGAGCAGAGATCTGACCATCCTGCACGCCAAAGAGCAGAGATCTGACCATCCTGCATGCCAAAGAGCAGGGATATGAGCGGCCTGCATGCCAAAGAGCAGAGATCTGACCATCCTGCAGTCAAAAAGTAGAGATCCGACTGGCCTTAAAGCCAAAAAGCTGGAGTTTTGACCATCCTGCATGCCATAGACAGAGATCAGAGCAGTGGAGATCTGTATATAGCCCCCGTACTAATCCCATCATGCCTCAAGATGACCCAGCTTCTCCCCTCTTCGTCCTCCTCTCCTCTTCCTCAGAGCTCTAAGAGCAGCACTGGGAGAAAAGCAGATTTAGAGTAGATCCATTTCATTTCAATAACCTGCATCTGGCCAGAATGCTCGCCAAATAGCAGAGATCTGAGTAGCCTGCATGCCAAAGAGCAGGGATCTGACCATCCTGCAGCCAAAAAGTAGAGATCCGACTGGCCTTAAAGCCAAAAAGCTGGAGTTTTGACCATCCTGCATGCCATAGACAGAGATCAGAGCAGTGGAGATCTGCCTGGTTTGCATGCCAAAAAGTACAAATTTGACCAGCCTGCACGCCAGAAAGCAGAGAGAAGTTCAGCCTTCCCCCCAACGAGCAGAGCTCTCTTTTTTCCTTAATATGATGCGTAGTTGCGTGAGTCAGTGACGTCTTGAGAAGGCAGCAAATTTGGCCAACAGACTCTGGGGGATATTAGGGACAGTCCTCTCGAACTTTTCTGGAAATTTCCTGGATTGTATGTTTTCTTCCACTCTGCAGGACGACAAACTGCCCTGAAACAGGAAGTCCATGCCGGTCTGGTATAAAACCTTTGTTTCAGAGATGGTTCCTGGGCCGTCAGAGACAGAAATGTGGCGTGTAACCTCGGTCAGAGAAGATGAATCCAGCACGGTGTCAGGATGTGTGCTCGTTTCATTTGAAGGAGGAGAAAGTGGGATATTTTCTCATCATGCATCTTAAATCAGGCCCAGCAGAAAATAATGGGGAGTTAATCAGATCAGCAGCACTCTAATTCACTGGCTATTGATCAGGCCTGATTCCTAATGGGGCCTGTGTATCCTGATTGAATGCAGAGCTTTTTAGTGTTAGCTTACAGGAAGTGAAGCTCGCAGATGAGCCTGATAATGACGGCTGTACTTAAAGCTTTTCTTTTATTCAGTCCGTCTGCTGGACGAAGGAGGAGTAATCGTATTAAAGTTCATCCTGCAGAAACAATACAAACAGACAGTAATAAGTGGATAATAAGAGTTTAATTGAAATGCATAGATATGAATCGGATAAAGAGGAAACCTCTCTGCTGGAGTGATGGGAGTCTGAAGCAGCAGAATCAAACATGGCTGACACTAACAGCTTCTTACTGCTTTTATTAGCATGATGATCCTCTTTATATCTCCTCTCATATCTGCACTAATTCTCCATAAACAACAGAGAAACAGACTCTTCATTAGTCCCAGGCTATTTCAGGATGCACTTACATTTTTAAATCGGTATTTTTAACTCACTCTGACTCTTACTGTGATTTTCTGCAGTAACTGGAAGTCATCAATGTCTTCAGACATCCGTCTGCAGAAGAGAGGATAAATCCAGGCTGTCCATAGCAGATTATAATGCTTTGATACCAAGTAGGGATGTCCCAATCATGGTTTTTGCTGCACACTGTTCACCTATTAGAGCTGATAGAAGTAGAGATGTTCGATGAAGCCATGTTCTTCTGAGGGTCTAAGCATAAAAATGGAGTGAGGGCCCCATTATCATCACTCAGGTTCTCCTCTTTTATTTCATATTTACCATGTCTCCTCATTTTTGAGGCTTTAATTTTCTCCACCAGACACACAGGTGGACTTCTGTGCTTCTATGGAATGACCTCAACTTTCACCTGGAGTTATGAAATTTGGTGGGCATATTCAGCTTAGGGGGATCTGCAAAAAAGTCTATTGGGACAAAACCTTAACTACAACAGGAAGTCCACCATTTGAAAAAAAAAAAAGCCAAAATTCTGTCATTTTGGACCGTTTCCAGGAGTCGTACTTTATCAAACTCCTGCTAGGGTTTCATCTGACTGACTTGTGCTTTGGTATACAGCTAGAAGAGATGCTGATGATGAAACGCTGTCAGAAACATAAACCAGAGATTAAAGGCGTGGCCATGGTGAGCCCTCAGATGTGCCTTGTCCAATCTGAGTCAAACTTTCTGGGTTTATGGTGAGTCCATGCCTGCACACATTCATGTGGCCTGATTTTTTAATATCATATCTATATCTATATCATATTTATATCATATCGCCACCTAGTGATGACAGGAAATGTTGAGGTTTACAGTACAAGCTGTTTGAAGCGATCCATGCCCTTTGACTGAGGATTGTTGTATTTTTTTCCTCTATAATGAACTTTGCAGTGGGTACCTCCTGACACTTAAGGTACATGGTCTTTAACGTTAGGACTACGGATGGACATTAGCTTAACGCTAAATCTGGTGCAGCCATCTTTTTATTTTGTATCTAATAAATGACACTGCACACTGTCCTGTTAAATAGAGTTAACCTTAAACCTCAGGAAGGCCTAAAGATGTTGATTCAGCACTTTGCATAAATATGTGATCTTTTTTATTATAGGTAGGGTCACGATGATGCCTGTCAGTCATAACTCAGGGGTACATTATCAGATAACAGACCCAAACATGTTACGTGATAAAGAAAGGATGAAAAAGGTTTTGTCCTGTTGAGTAAGCATGTTTTCCTCCTTGGCTCCATGAACATTCCCAGCGTGATATTTTATTTTTGTTTTGTTTTCTCATCCATGTTCCCACATGAGCATCGCCTGATTTTGGATTTTAAGCTTCAAACTTGAATTTTTCTTACTCAGAGCGCTGATATGAAACTTCTGAAGCGTCTCGTCACTCCTTAAATGAAGCAGCAGGTTGTGTATGGAGCCATGTTTTTAATAATATACTTGACATGGGAGCAGCGGTCTGAATTAAACGGCCCCGCCTGTTGCTTGTTTTTATTAGGCGCTCGGAGATTACATTGTTTTTCCGTGACATCATATTCTGTCCTGCTTTATTTCTGCACGGGATGAGGTTGCTCGCCACAGTCCATGCAAATCAAAAGCTTTGATTTATGCACCTTTCCCGCGCCGAATGGAACATTAAATTTAATTTTGCTGCTGTGGAGCTGAGCCCGCTCCGTGCTCAGGCGTGACACGGTGAACCGGGCCCGCCGCCGCGCAGGAATTCATTACTTCCTCCACAATATGCGAAAGCAACATTTGAATGAAACATTTGTCTCATGTCAGATCAGAGCAGCGTCTACTCTCTCGATACAGATGCATAAAACGTCGAGGAGGACTGTAAGCGAGCGGCGATGTGCGTAATGGTGGCACATTAAAATGAGGCCTGTTGGATGGGAGGAAGAGAACAATCTGTTTCTGCTCCGATCGCCCATTACTGCTCTGTAATGACACGGAAAAAAACACGCCACAAAGCAGAGTAATGAAATGTATTTCTCCCCTCCGTCTGCTTTAACTACACGCTTCAATTCTGCAGCTCTGACGGAGCCAGGAGCGCTACGGCAACACAGAAGGGACACTTTAAACATGTTTGAAGCCTGTGATTTATTCCTGATTTACATTATTCTGCATCATATATTTATTATTCTCCCTTCAAACAGCATCATCTCTGTTTTAGAGGCCTTTGGTGGCACATTAATCTCAAATATACAGACAGAGACCTGATTTCATGTGGTTTTTCTGGCCTCTCATAAACATATTCACCCAGACTCACCTCCAACAGTTTTACTAAAGCAATAAAAAGACCAGGCAAGATTTATTATCAGCATATTTGTCTGCTAAATCAAAGAACTGCACTGTGAAGAAAAGACAGAGATGTGTTGAAAAAGAGCTCCTAATATCCTTAAGGTGGCTGATAAGTGAAAGTGACCCACATGTTTTATTATTCATAGGCTGAGCTGGTTTTAGCATGAGGCAATGACACGAGCTCCAAGGGGCCTCAGATGGAGTCATTAAAGGTGTGCATCAAATACCAGCTGTACGTCTAAAATGACTTTAAATGATTAAACGTCTATTTGAAATGTAAATAAGGAGCCAAAGTGAGTGAAACATCTTCAAAACAGATTCTGATTATTATAAAGTCCCTGTGGAGGACCCCTGGTCCCAACAGCCCTCAAACCACCCTCAGGAAGCCCCAGATGCCTTCATATCAGTCTAATGATGTACGGTAGATCCCTATGGACGGACAGGGACTATGAATTTATTAGATTAAAGTTCCACCTGTTCTAGAGACATGTCCACATTTAAGGGTGGAAGCAGAGTTCTGATAGTGGACTGTTGGATGTTTGGGATTTAGATTAAAACTTATGGTCTGCCTCCTGATTTTGGACCTCAAAGAGAAGCTTTGGTTCATGGCCAGTAGTCCTGTGAAGTGGGTCTGACACAGATACACTTAGGTCCTGTTGTTAGGAGATGGTTATCAACAAATATCCTGCTTCTGAATCCAGATAAAACAGAAATGAGAGTTATTGGACCAGCCAGACTCAAACATCTGTTTATTTCACTCTGTCTCTGGGTCACTGTGTCATTCACTGTAAAGACAGTCAAGACTCTAGGTGGGCTCTTTGGTCACTCAAACCTTAGATTTTCATATAAAAACATGACAAGAGCAACCTTTACTCACCTGAGAAATATCAGCAGGATTAGACCAGTGAGACCAGTCTACCTGTAGACTTAAGTGGAACGGTCTACCTGTAAACATTAGTTGAACAGTCTACCTGTAAACATTAGTTGAACAGTCTACCTGTAAACATTAGTTGAACAGTCTACCTGTAGACGTCAGTAGAACGGTCTACCTGTAAACGTCAGTAGAACGGTCTACCTGTAAACATTAGTTGAACAGTCTACCTGTAGACGTCAGTAGAACGGTCTACCTGTAAACGTCAGTAGAACGGTCTACCTGTAGACGTCAGTAGAACGGTCTACCTGTAAACATTAGTTGAACAGTCTACCTGTAGACGTCAGTGGAACGATCTACCTGTAGACGTCAGTAGAACGGTCTACCTGTAAACATTAGTTGAACAGTCTACCTGTAGACGTCAGTAGAACGGTCTACCTGTAAACGTCAGTAGAACGGTCTACCTGTAAACATTAGTTGAACAGTCTACCTGTAGACGTCAGTAGAACGGTCTACCTGTAGACGTCAGTAGAACGGTCTACCTGTAGACGTCAGTAGAACGATCTACCTGTAGACGTCAGTAGAACGGTCTACCTGTAAACGTCAGTAGAACGGTCTACCTGTAAACATTAGTTGAACGGTCTACCTGTAGACGTCAGTAGAACGGTCTACCTGTAGACGTCAGTAGAACGGTCTACCTGTAAACATTAGTTGAACAGTCTACCTGTAGACGTCAGTGGAACGATCTACCTGTAGACGTCAGTAGAACGGTCTACCTGTAAACATTAGTTGAACAGTCTACCTGTAGACGTCAGTAGAACGGTCTACCTGTAAACGTCAGTAGAACGGTCTACCTGTAAACATTAGTTGAACAGTCTACCTGTAGACGTCAGTAGAACGGTCTACCTGTAAACATTAGTTGAACAGTCTACCTGTAGACGTCAGTGGAACGGTCTACCTGTAGACGACAGTAGAACGGTCTACCTGTAGACGTCAGTAGAACTGTCTACCTGTAGACGTCAGTAGAACGGTCTACCTGTAGACGTCAGTGGAACGGTCTACCTGTAGACGTCAGTGGAACGGTCTACCTGTAGACGTCAGTGGATGACATCATCCTTAAAGGCAAGGATGGAATGTTTTACAAACTCTAAAGAATGACATCATCGTTAAAGGCAAGGATGGAAGGTTTTTACAAACTCTAAAGGATGACATCATCCTTAAAGGCAAGGATGGAATGTTTTACAAACTCCAAAGGATGACATCATCCTTAAAGGCAAGGATGGAATGTTTTACAAACTCTAAAGGATGACATCATCCTCAAAGGCAAGGTTGGAATGTTAAGTAAAATCTTTTTTTGTTTCAGAAACCTTCTGATTCTATGAAATGTTTGTGCATTTTTAAAGATGTAACAACTAAAGGTTCCAGTCTCTCTGACGCCATCGTTCTATAAACATGGTATCAGTGTCCGTACTCTCTGGGTCAGAAAACCAAATCTGAGTTTCTCTGATAGTCGAGGCTGATTTTGTCTGAAACTTTCCAAAATAAGAGCCCCAGTATTCCTGTCTCCAGTTTATTTAAAGGTGGTGATAAATGTGCTTTATCCATTAAAGAGTGAGTTTTGTGGGGAGCACAGAGTGAAATGTGGTGTAACGGCAGACGAGGCAATGATTTGTCTAAAACCAGAGCGTTTCTCCATCTCACGGCGGCGGCGCTGAATGCTCCCATGCTACATTACAGTACATGATGGACCGTTTCCACAGTCAGGCCTGCATACATCCCACTCTGGTCCTCTGTCTGTGGTGACTGTGGGGGTCAGGAGCCTGAGTGGGGGCCTCAGAGGGAGCCGGGAGCCCTTTTGCAGCCAGCGGAGGGTCAGCGTGCTGCCTCCCAGTGATCCAGGCAGATTACAGTCCTGGGAGCTGTGGCGGTGAAAGCAGACGAGGTGATTAGGTGTTCGCTGCGGTGTGACCCCGTGATAAAGTGGATCCTTCATGCGTGTGCGGCGCTCCCTGCTGCCTGTAGAGAGGAGGGACTTTAGACAGTCACTGTGACGGAGGAGCTTTAGCTGCAGAGACAACAGAAGAGGATCCGTGATTACGGATAAACGTCAGAGGACTGCTGCAGCGAGGCGACTATTGTCAGAGAGCTACAGAGCCTTTCACTTCCTTTTATTGATTCTACAAATCAATCATGGTCAATTTAATCTGAAACAAATGCAAACAAAGAAACCCTTTCCTCTGAGTTGTTCTTTTGTCTTCATGGTGTAATGGTAGCCAGGGTTTTCTCTTTGTCATTACAGAGTATTTTTCCTAAAGCCCAATCATATCGGCCATGCCTGATTTATGGAGCCAGTAAAGGGCTAACCATTGATGGGGGTGAACCCCTCATAGCTGCTGGGTCTCAGCATCACGCTTCTCTGTAGAGAATAAAGGTAATGATCGGCTCGGACTCGGCCGTCTCAGACATGTTCCTCCGTGTCATGGCGTTTCCTCGTTGTTATGTGCCGTGCGTCCTCCGCCCCTCGTCCAGCCGCTCTCTCCTGCTTTGCAGTTTCACCGTTTCCCCTCGTGTCCCCGGGGCCCCTCCCAGCCTCAGACAGGAGCCCGTGCCCAGATGCAAATGACTTTCCAAGGTCCTTGTGATTGCTCATTAAGTTTCTGCGGGCATCAGTCCTAACTTTATTATTGACTGCACAGAATACACAATCCAGCGACCTCTGCCACCTGCGACTAAATCTCTCCCCTCCGATCCATCGCACCGATTTCTGCCGCCGGCCAGAAAACTCGAGCCAGCAGTTTAGTCACCTTAAGTGTTTACACGCCTCCCCCGTCCTCCCCCCTGCCCTGCGAGGAGCCCACACCTCCCTGCAGAGCGTGCAAACATCCGTGTCAGACTATTCCCCGATTTAAACGCCGTAATTATGAGTTTTAACGAGACAGATTTCACATTTCTTCTTTATTTATTGATTCAGCGCTCCCAGTCCCTGCACTGTTGGTTTATTCACATGCCGAGGGGGTGGGGAGGGGCGACGAGGCTCTGCATGAAATATTTATTAAAGCTAAGAGAATTTCAGCCCGTCATTATACAGCAGAGCCCGGCTGAATGCAGAGCTTATGCAGATCAGAGCCCAGAATCAACATATTACCAGCAGCTGACATTTGTCCTGATATATTGAATCGTTAGTGCGCCAGAATCACTTAAGGCCGATCCACTAACATCAAGTTTCCTCTCCTTATTGACCCTCACAGGCTCAGCTGACAAGTGGAACTGCAGCAAAGTTCATTAATAATGTGAAATAAATCAATTAGCCTGCAAACGCTGGACGGCTGCAGACTGCAGGAGGATCAAACCCAGACCACCGTTCACCTGCAAAAACCACAACACAGACTCTTTATTAAAGACAGATCCATGTCTGCCAGACAGGAACCATGGGGGTCTGGTCTAACACAGTAATGTAGAGGAATGTAAGGCTGTCAACCACAGCCACCAGGGGGCACTGGGTCTGAAAAATACACTAGAACTACCTCCTGGTTATAGGCCTCTGTGAAGATCTGAATCACTGAGTGGTGAAAGTTCAGCTGTGAGTTAAGCTGAAGAACAACGGCCGTTTCCTGTGGCTCAAATGTTAACGGCAAGCAATAGCGCCTCAATGTACCGGCTAGCTAGAGCTGAGGCCGTGTCCCTAGGCAAGACTGTAGCCTCGGGCCTAGGCGAGGCCATAGCCTCAAGCCCAAGCGGGGCAGTAGCCTCGGGCCTTAAAGTGATACTTCAACATTTTGGCGAATTCGCCCATTGCCATAATTCCTATAGTCTTAGAAATAGGTTCGTTACCTTCAGTTGTTGGTGCAAGCTGTTTCTAGATCGGCGCTGCTGAGTTCGGACCTGCTGTGCCAACTCAATATAAGCAGACGGTATTCGGGCTTTCCCTCATCAAACTCATCAAATACACAAGCCAACAACTCCAAAACGCTCTCGTGGACAAGTTGTGACCTGCGCATTCACCACGCTATGAAATAATCATGGAACATTACGAGATGGAGATGTTTTAAAGCTAAATGCAAAGCTGGGACTACACTTCAGACATGGCTGCTGCACTGTGTCACTCCGCCCAGTGGTTAACTCAAGAAATAGTTCCGAGTATTTGCTTCATGTGTCGTAATCTTACATGATTATACATTATTATTTCATAGCGTGGTGAATGTGCAGGTCACAACTTGTCCACGAGAGCGTTTTGGAGTTGTTGGATTGTGTATTTGATGAGTTTGATGAGGGAAAGCCGGAATACCATCTGCTTACATTGAGTTGGAACAGCAGGTCCGAACTTGGCAGTGCCGATCTAAAAATAGCTCGCACCGACAACTGAAGGTAACGAACCTATTACTAAGACTTTAGGAATTATGGCAATGGGTGAATTTGCCATAACCTCAGGCCTTTAGCGGGGCCATAGCCTCGGGCCTTAATGGGACCATAGCATTGGGCCTTGGGGGGCTGTAGCCTGGGCCTAGGCAGGGCCATAGGCTCAGGCCAAGGAGGGAATACAGCCTCAGGCCTAGGCGAGGCCTTAGCCTTGAGCCTAGGCAGGGCCGTTGCCTGGGCCTTTTCGGGGCCATAGCCACAGGCCTAGGTGGGTTGTAGTCTCGGGCCAGGCGGGACTGTAGCCTCGGGCCTAGGTGGAGCCATAGCCACGGGCCTAGGTGGTTTGTAGCCTCGGGTCAGGCGGGACTGTAGCCTTGGGCCAAGGAGGGACTGTAGCCTCGGGCCTAGTTGGGGCCGTAGCCTCGGGCCAGGGCGGGGCCATAGCCTCGGGCCAAGGAGGGACTGTAGCCTCGGGCCTAGTTGGGGCCGTAGCCTCGGGCCAGGGCGGGGCCATAGCCTCGGGCCAAGGAGGGACTGTAGCCTCGGGCCTTTTCGGGGCCATAGCCACAGGCCTAGGTGGGTTGTAGTCTCGGGCCAGGCGGGACTGTAGCCTCGGGCCTAGGTGGGGCCATAGCCACGGGCCTAGGTGGTTTGTAGCCTCGGGTCAGGCGGGACTGTAGCCTTGGGCCAAGGAGGGACTGTAGCCTCGGGCCTAGTTGGGGCCGTAGCCTCGGGCCAGGGCGGGGCCATAGCCTCGGGCCAAGGAGGGACTGTAGCCTCGGGCCTAGTTGGGGCCATAGCCTCGGGCCTAGGCGAGTGAGGCTATAGCGTTGGGCCAAGGCAGGGCCATAGCCGGGGCCCTGGCCTTGAGTTCTCTGTGGGGGCCTTGATGTCAGATGGTCTGATATTTATGATACGGGGTACAGGGATACAGGGAAGGTTCCCCTCTGCTCACAGTTTTCTCCATTTGTAGGGAATGGCTCTCAGCATGGTCCGAGCCCCAAAGCCATAGAAATGAAGAGTGGGCTAAAATTTTTTCACAGTGATGAAAAGGACTCACTGACAGTTATCACTAATGCTTCAGCTGTTGCTGCCAGGGATGGAACATCCAGTTCTCAGGTTTAGGAGGATGACTGTTTCACAGAGGACCAGCTAGGTTTGGATGGATTTACCCTTAATAATGAAATCATGATTTAAAAACTGACTTCTGCATCCACTCAGGTTATCTTTTTCTGATGTTAAAACTTATTTGATATCGAACATTTGAGTGGGGGGTTGGGGGTGGTACATTGGTGTTACTGTGGAGTTTTTGTGTTACTGTGGAGTTTTTGGTGTTACTCTTGAGTTTTTGTGTTACTGTGGAGTTTTTGGTGTTACTGTGGAGTTTTTGGCATTACTGTGGAGTTTTTGGCATTACTGTGGAGTTTTTGGCGTTACTGTGGAGTTTTTGGCGTTACTGTGGAGTTTTTGTGTTACTGTGGAGTTTTTGGCATTACTGTGGAGTTTTTGTGTTACTGTGGAGTTTTTGTGTTACTGTGGAGTTTTTGGCGTTACTGTGGAGTTTTTGGCATTACTGTGGAGTTTTTGTGTTACTGTGGAGTTTTTGGCATTACTGTGGAGTTTTTGTGTTACTGTGGAGTTTTTGGCGTTACTGTGGAGTTTTTGGCATTACTGTGGAGTTTTTGTGTTACTGTGGAGTTTTTGGCGTTACTGTGGAGTTTTTGTGTTACTGTGGAGTTTTTGGCATTACTGTGGAGCTTTTTGTGTTACTGTGGATTTTTTGGCGTTACTGTTGAGTTTTTGTGTTACTGTGGAGTTTTTGGCATTACTGTGGATTTTTTGGCGTTACTGTGGATTTTTTGGCATTACTGTGGAGTTTTTGTGTTACTGTGGAGTTTTTGGCATTAC
Organism: Cheilinus undulatus; assembly: GCF_018320785.1. Taxonomy (NCBI): domain Eukaryota; kingdom Metazoa; phylum Chordata; class Actinopteri; order Labriformes; family Labridae; genus Cheilinus; species Cheilinus undulatus. The sequence goes on from NC_054881.1 coordinate 1,400,237, forward strand.
TGTGGATTTTTTGGCGTTACTGTGGAGTTTTTGTGTTACTGTGGAGTTTTTGGCATTACTGTGGAGCTTTTTGTGTTACTGTGGAGTTTTTGGCATTACAGTGGAATTTTTGGCATTACTGTGGAGTTTTTGTGTTACTGTGGAGTTTTTGGCATTACTGTGGAATTTTTGGCATTACTGTGGAGTTTTTGTGATACTGTGGAGTTTTTGGCATTACTGTGGAGCTTTTTGTGTTACTGTGGAGTTTTTGGCATTACTGTGGAGTTTTTGTGTTACTGTGGAGTTTTTGTGTTACTGTGGAGTTTTTGGCATTACTGTGGAGTTTTTGGCATTACTGTGGAGTTTTTGGTGTTACTGTGGAGTTTTTGGTGTTACTGTGGAGTTTTTGTGTTACTGTGGAGTTTTTGGCGTTACTGTGGAGTTTTTGGCATTACTGTGGAGTTTTTGGCATTACTGTGGAGTTTTTGTGTTACTGTGGAGTTTTTGGCATTACTGTGGAGTTTTTGGCGTTACTGTGGAGTTTTTGTGTTACTGTGGAGTTTTTGGCATTACTGTGGAGTTTTTGGCATTACTGTGGAGTTTTTGTGTTACTGTGGAGTTTTTGGCATTACTGTGGAGTTTTTGTGTTACTGTGGAGTTTTTGTGTTACTGTGGAGTTTTTGTGTTACTGTGGAGTTTTTGGCGTTACTGTGGAGTTTTTGTGTTACTGTGGAGTTTTTGTGTTACTGTGGAGTTTTTGGCATTACTGTGGAGTTTTTGGCGTTACTGTGGAGTTTTTGTGTTACTGTGGAGTTTTTGGCATTACTGTGGAGTTTTTGGCATTACTGTGGAGTTTTTGTGTTACTGTGGAGTTTTTGTGTTACTGTGGAGTTTTTGGCATTACTGTGGAGTTTTTTGTGTTACTGTGGAGTTTTTGTGTTTCTGTGGAGTTTTTGGCATTACTGTGGAGTTTTTGTGTTACTGTGGATTTTTTGGCGTTACTGTGGAGTTTTTGTGTTACTGTGGAGTTTTTGGCGTTACTGTGGAGTTTTTGTGTTTCTGTGGAGTTTTTGGCGTTACTGTGGAGTTTTTGTGTTTCTGTGGAGTTTTTGGCGTTACTGTGGAGTTTTTGTGTTTCTGTGGAGTTTTTGGCGTTACTGTGGAGTTTTTGTGTTACTGTGGAGTTTTTGGCGTTACTGTGGAGTTTTTGGCATTACTGTGGAGTTTTTGTGTTACTGTGGAGTTTTTGGCATTACTGTGGAGTTTTTGGCATTACTGTGGAGTTTTTGTGTTACTGTGGAGTTTTTGGCATTACTGTGGAGTTTTTGTGTTACTGTGGAGTTTTTGTGTTACTGTGGAGTTTTTGTGTTACTGTGGAGTTTTTGTGTTACTGTGGAGTTTTTGGCATTACTGTGGAGCTTTTTGTGTTACTGTGGAGTTTTTGGCATTACTGTGGAGTTTTTGGCGTTACTGTGGAGTTTTTGGCATTACTGTGGAGTTTTTGTGTTACTGTGGAGTTTTTGGCATTACTGTGGAGTTTTTGTGTTACTGTGGAGTTTTTGTGTTACTGTGGAGTTTTTGGCATTACTGTGGAGTTTTTGTGTTACTGTGGAGTTTTTGTGTTACTGTGGAGTTTTTGGCATTACTGTGGAGTTTTTGGCATTACTGTGGAGTTTTTGTGTTACTGTGGAGTTTTTGGTGTTACTGTGGAGTTTTTGTGTTACTGTGGAGTTTTTGGCATTACTGTGGAGTTTTTGGCATTACTGTGGAGTTTTTGGCATTACTGTGGAGTTTTTGTGTTACTGTGGAGTTTTTGGCATTACTGTGGAGTTTTTGTGTTACTGTGGAGTTTTTGGCATTACTGTGGAGTTTTTGTGTTACTGTGGAGTTTTTGTGTTACTGTGGAGTTTTTGTGTTACTGTGGAGTTTTTGGCATTACTGTGGAGTTTTTGTGTTACTGTGGAGTTTTTGGCATTACTGTGGATTTTTTGGCGTTACTGTGGAGTTTTTGGCATTACTGTGGAGTTTTTTGTGTTACTGTGGAGTTTTTGTGTTACTGTGGAGTTTTTGGCATTACTGTGGAGTTTTTGTGTTACTGTGGAGTTTTTGGCATTACTGTGGAGCTTTTTGTGTTACTGTGGAGTTTTTGGCATTACTGTGGAGTTTTTGGCGTTACTGTGGAGTTTTTGGCGTTACTGTGGAGTTTTTGGCATTACTGTGGAGTTTTTGGCGTTACTGTGGAGTTTTTGGTGTTACTGTGGAGTTTTTGGCGTTACTGTGGAGTTTTTGGCGTTACTGTGGAGTTTTTGGCGTTACTGTGGAGTTTTTGGCGTTACTGTGGAGTTTTTGGCGTTACTGTGGAGTTTTTGGTGTTACTGTGGAGTTTTTGTGTTACTGTGGAGTTTTTGTGTTACTGTGGAGTTTTTGGCATTACTGTGGAGTTTTTGTGTTACTGTGGAGCTTTTTGTGTTACTGTGGAGTTTTTGGCGTAACTGTGGAGTTTTTGGCGTTACTGTGGAGTTTTTGTGTTACTGTGGAGTTTTTGGCATTACTGTGGAGTTTTTGTGTTACTGTGGAGTTTTTGGCATTACTGTGGAGTTTTTGGCGTTACTGTGGAGTTTTTGTGTTACTGTGGAGTTTTTGGCATTACTGTGGAGCTTTTTGTGTTACTGTGGATTTTTTGGCGTTACTGTTGAGTTTTTGTGTTACTGTGGAGTTTTTGGCATTACTGTGGAGTTTTTGTGTTACTGTGGAGTTTTTGTCATTACTGTGGAGCTTTTTGTGTTACTGTGGAGTTTTTGGCATTACTGTGGATTTTTTGGCGTTACTGTGGATTTTTTGGCATTACTGTGGAGTTTTTGTGTTACTGTGGAGTTTTTGGCATTACTGTGGAGTTTTTTGTGTTACTGTGGAGTTTTTGTGTTACTGTGGAGTTTTTGGCATTACTGTGGAGTTTTTGGTGTTACTGTGGAGTTTTTGTGTTACTGTGGAGTTTTTGGCATTACTGTGGAGTTTTTGGCATTACTGTGGAGTTTTTGTGTTACTGTGGAGTTTTTGGCATTACTGTGGAGTTTTTGGCATTACTGTGGAGTTTTTGGCGTTACTGTGGAGTTTTTGGCATTACTGTGGAGTTTTTGTGTTACTGTGGAGTTTTTGGCGTTACTGTGGAGTTTTTGTGTTACTGTGGAGTTTTTGGCATTACTGTGGAGCTTTTTGTGTTACTGTGGAGTTTTTGGCGTAACTGTGGAGTTTTTGTGTTACTGTGGAGTTTTTGGCGTTACTGTGGAGTTTTTGTGTTACAGTGGAGTTTTTGGTGTTACTGTGGAGTTTTTGTGTTACTGTGGAGTTTTTGGCATTACTGTGGAGTTTTTGTGTTACTGTGGAGTTTTTGGTGTTACTGTGGAGTTTTTGTGTTACTGTGGAGTTTTTGTGTTACTGTGGAGTTTTTGGCATTACTGTGGAGTTTTTGTGTTACTGTGGAGTTTTTGTGTTACTGTGGAGTTTTTGGTGTTACTGTGGAGTTTTTGTGTTACTGTGGAGTTTTTGTGTTACTGTGGAGTTTTTGGCGTTACTGTGGAGTTTTTGTGTTACTGTGGAGTTTTTGTGTTACTGTGGAGTTTTTGTGTTACTGTGGAGTTTTTGGCATTACTGTGGAGTTTTTGTGTTACTGTGGAGTTTTTGTGTTACTGTGGAGTTTTTGGCATTACTGTGGAGTTTTTGTGTTACTGTGGAGTTTTTGGCATTACTGTGGAGTTTTTGTGTTACTGTGGAGTTTTTGGCATTACTGTGGAGTTTTTGGCGTTACTGTGGAGTTTTTGGCATTACTGTGGAGTTTTTGTGTTACTGTGGAGTTTTTGGCATTACTGTGGAGCTTTTTGTGTTACTGTGGAGTTTTTGTGTTACTGTGGAGTTTTTGGCATTACTGTGGAGTTTTTGTGTTACTGTGGAGTTTTTGTGTTACTGTGGAGTTTTTGGCATTACTGTGGAATTTTTGGCATTACTGTGGAGTTTTGGCATTACTGTGGAGTTTTTGTGCATTACTGTGGAGTTTTGGCATTACTGTGGAGTTTTGTGTTACTGTGGAGTTTTTGGCATTACTGTGGAGCTTTTGTGTTAAGGTGGTGTTTTGTGTTACTGTGGAGTTTTTGGCATTACTGTGGAGTTTTTGGTGTTACTGTGGAGTTTTTGGTGTTACTGTGGAGTTTTTGTGTTACTGTGGAGTTTTTGGTGTTACTGTGGAGTTTTTGTGTTACTGTGGAGTTTTTGGTGTTACTGTGGAGTTTTTGGCATTACTGTGGAGTTTTTGTGTTACTGTGGAGTTTTTGTGTTACTGTGGAGTTTTTTGTTTTAAGTTGGGGTTTTTGTGTTACTGTGGAGTTTTTGGCATTACTGTGGAGTTTTTGGTGTTACTGTGTAGTTTTAGGTGAAACAGTGTAGTATATGGCAATACTGTGGAGTTTTTGGTGTTACTGTGGAGTTTTTTGTGTTACTGTGGAGTTTTTGGCATTACTGTGGAGTTTTTGGCATTACTGTGGAGTTTTTGGTGTTACTGTGGAGTTTTTGTGTTTCTGTGGAGTTTTTGGCATTACTGTGGAGTTTTTTGTGTTTCTGTGGAGTTTTTGGCATTACTGTGGAGTTTTTTGTGTTACTGTGGAGTTTTTGTGTTACTGTGGAGTTTTTGGCATTACTGTGGAGTTTTTGTGTTACTGTGGAGTTTTTGTGTTACTGTGGAGTTTTTGGCATTACTGTGGAGCTTTTTGTGTTACTGTGGATTTTTTGGTGTTACTGTTGAGTTTTTGTGTTACTGTGGAGTTTTTGGCATTACTGTGGATTTTTTGGCGTTACTGTGGATTTTTTGGCATTACTGTGGAGTTTTTGTGTTACTGTGGAGTTTTTGGCATTACTGTGGAGCTTTTTGTGTTACTGTGGAGTTTTTTGTGTTACTGTGGAGTTTTTGTGTTACTGTGGAGTTTTTGTGTTACTGTGGAGTTTTTGGCATTACTGTGGAGCTTTTTGTGTTACTGTGGAGTTTTTTGTGTTACTGTGGAGTTTTTGTGTTACTGTGGAGTTTTTGGCGTTACTGTGGAGTTTTTGGCATTACTGTGGAGTTTTTGGCGTTACTGTGGAGTTTCTGTGTTACTGTGGAGTTTTTGTGTTACTGTGGAGTTTTTGGCATTACTGTGGAGTTTTTGGCGTTACTGTGGAGTTTTTGGCGTTACTGTGGAGTTTTTGTGTTACTGTGGAGTTTTTGTGTTACTGTGGAGTTTTTGGCGTTACTGTGGAGTTTTTGTGTTACTGTGGAGTTTTTGGCGTTACTGTGGAGTTTTTGGCGTTACTGTGGAGTTTTTGGCGTTACTGTGGAGTTTTTGGCGTTACTGTGGAGTTTTTGGCGTTACTGTGGAGTTTTTGGCATTACTGTGGAGTTTTTGGCGTTACTGTGGAGTTTTTGTGTTACTGTGGAGTTTTTGGCATTACTGTGGAGTTTTTGGCGTTACTGTGGAGTTTTTGGCGTTACTGTGGAGTTTTTGGCGTTACTGTGGAGTTTTTGGCGTTACTGTGGAGTTTTTGGCATTACTGTGGAGTTTTTGGCGTTACTGTGGAGTTTTTGGCGTTACTGTGGAGTTTTTGGTGTTACTGTGGAGTTTTTGGTGTTACTGTGGAGTTTTTTGTGTTACTGTGGAGTTTTTGTGTTACTGTGGAGTTTTTGGTGTTACTGTGGAGTTTTTGGTGTTACTGTGGAGTTTTTGGTGTTACTCTGGAGTTAATGTGTGCAGCTCTGAAACTGCAGCAGTGAAGAATCAACCACAGAAATATCCTGACAGCCTCTCTCTGATCTCTCCTTCCTGTTCCTCTTTTAGCTTGGGCCTCCAAACGTTTAAAGATGAGCAGGACTTCATATTTGTGTCTTTGTGGGGGGGCGGGTCGATTCTCAGGACATGTGGATCCTCGGAGACCGAACGTAAACACAGACTCGCCCGATATGAAGACAAATAAAGCTCTTGGTCTGAGCTCAGACGTTTAGGATTCCACACGTTCATCAATCATTCCTGTCGGAGCGTTTTCACTTAGACGGCGTGAGAAAACGGCGACTTTAAGAGCGCTGATTTACTCCATGGAGGAGTTTGAATGGCCACCACTTCATTTAGAGCATTAATGAAGCTGTCTGTGTTTTTATGCACAGCTGTATCGATGACCAGCAGCCATCTCAGCATCGATCTCCTCCTCCTCCTCCTCCACTCTTCATCCTCACACAAAAAGTGACACTCTGATTTTTGCGGCCTGTCCGTCTCCGTCTCTCATTTCTTCATCATTCCTCGCTCCATCGATCCCTCTGCTTCATCAAGCGAGCGTGCCGCAGACAGACCTCTCACACCTTGGCAACCGGGACGGCGGTGACGGCAGGAAGGAAGTGCAGAGTCAGCTGATCGGGACGTCCTTCAGCACCGCTGTCAGAGAGAGAGAGGGAAGGTCAAAGCTGCTGACAGAGGAGGAAGAAAAACAGATCAGTTCACCTGGAGAGGAGATCAAACATCCGGGGGCGGAGCCATTCAATCAGACCAATCAGGGATCAATAATCTGCTCCAGAGTCATACAATAATTATCAGAGAGGAAATGTTCAACTCTCTGAGCTGGAGTCACTGATCAGGATTTACACAGACAGCACTTTAAAATCTGGCTTTTAGAAGAAAAAACAGCAGAATAAGACTTTAACACACGACTGTTACTCTGAAACGTCTGCTTCTCTGTTTCTGCTTCTACAGCAGGAAGTTCATTATTTCTGCATCCTGTTCTAGTTTTTCTGATATTTTTGGTCATTTTGTTGCTGCTGTAAACCCTGAAATGTCCCATTATTGATCCAGAAAGATCTACCTGAGGGTTGGCCTGAGGCAGGGGTGTCAGAGGGTCCGGATTGTGGATTCAGGTCTAACCTGAGAGCCTAACAGGGTCAACGTTTAACCAGAAACTGTCAACCTCATGTTCATCAGTAATAAAATATGAAAATCAGCACTGATGATAAATCGTTTCAAAATTTAAAAAACTAAAAATAATAAGTTTAAAGGCTCAAATCCAATTTATTAGTTCAAAAGATCAGAACATGATCTTAAACATAGAAAATAATGTTTTTAAAGAGCAAATATATGAGGAGAAAGTTAAATCATAAGTTTGAAAGGTGAAAATATGAGATCAAATTTGACATCATGAGTTTAAAAGTCAAAATATGACTTCAAATTTAAAATTGTGAATCTAAAAGATAAAAATGTGACATAAAGTCCAAATTATGAGTTGAAAAAGTGAAATATGAAATGGAAAGTCAAAATCATAAGTTTGAGTCATAATGTTGAGATGCAAAATAAGAAATATGAAATTAAACACAAATTCATTTCTTTCCCCACATTCTTGACTTTTTATGAAATCTTTCTTACTCTTTACTTTTTCAGGTTTTTTGTCTTAAGGAGGATATTTTAAATCATCAAGGTTAAGTTTACATTTTTATACTGGAGGAAATCTGCAGACCTCAGACTGGTGGGACAGTTAGAATACTAATATGATCTTGTGGGCCGGATATAATCGTCCCACAGGCTGGATTTGGCCCCTGGGCCTTGAGTTTGACACCCCTGGCCTAAGGGCTGAATAGAGAACATAGACTCCTCCTGTGAAGCCATGCTGTTGTGAAGGATGTGGTATGTCAGAATACCATCTAGACGTCTGGATGATGTAGACTGTAGATGGCGGGAAAGTCCCGGTCATGTGACTGACCTGCTGATAATTGACCTCATTAGTTAGTTAAAGCTGTTTTTCTTTAGCACCTCTTACTTTTCCAGCCTTTTGTTGCCCTGTCCCTACTTTTTAGAGACGTGTTGCTGCCATCAAATTTAAAATGAGCATCTGATTGGTTTTAACAGGTGATATGTTGTTTGACATTTTACACAGCGTCCCAGCTTTTTTGGAACTGCGACTATAGATTAGACATGTTTTAAAGGCTGGATTTACTGATGCGGATCTACATTAGTCATTACCATGTCAGACCAGCCTTGGCTCTGGACCCCCTCCTCTAGACTGGGTCCTGTTTCCGAGCCTGGTCTCTCTTGCTGATGGGTTTTTATCTCCCTCTCCTCGTCTTGCAGGATAATCTCAGAGTTTGGCCCCTGTGTGGCCCCGCTTTAAGACCCAGACCATCTGATCAATGACATCATGGTAATGATATTATATTCACTTAATTTCATTGCTGCGTGTGAAGGAGAAGATAATTCCTGCTGGCTCAGCGCTCCTCCTCCGTCCTCGCTCCTCCACCTCATTTACTGATGAAAACTGATCGACAGAATCAGGAGATCATGACGGGGAATCCCCTCTGCCAATTTTCAGCCTCCTGATCTCTGGGAGGAGGAAGAGGAGGAGGAGGAAGGCTCCAGGAGCAGAGATGGAGATTCCCGGTGGAGCAGACGTCCTGCAGCTGAATGCTTTCTGTCAGAGCCTCTAAATGTGAGCAATAACAAATCTCCTCCCTAATGGTCACTGAATTAAACGGCCAGCAGAGCGCCGCAGAGACCCGAGCCATTAGCCGTCAGTCTCTGCCGTCCTCATGGTCACAGACAGCTCCTCTGTGAGCCTGCGGAGCCGCTGATCCCCCGGGACATCCGCGACGTGATCACAGAGGAGCTGCTCTAAACTGCAGGGCCTGAAGTAATCATGGTGCATGCGGGGACTGTTAGAAACACATAGGATAATGGACAGGGGGCCGACGCACGGGGACGCGTTGGTGAACCTTTAAACTGAGAGAACACGGCGAGGTGAGGAGGAGCAGGATGTATATTTAGAGACGATGAAGCTCAGAGAATCAGCAAGTCAGAGCAGGAGAAGGAACACGACGTAAACCGCAGAGACAACGCCGAGGAAACACTCAGAAATCACAGAGGAAACGCCACGAAATCAGAGAGGAAACGCTACAAAATCACAGAGAAAATGCCATGAAATTACAGAGAAAAATGCCACAAAATCAGGGAGGAAACGCCATGAAATCAGAGAGAAAAACGCCATGAAATCAGAGAGGAAACGCCATGAAATCAGAGAGAAAAACGCCATGAAATCACAGAGGAAACGCCACGAAATCAGAGAGGAAACGCTACAAAATCACAGAGAAAATGCCATGAAATTACAGAGAAAAATGCCACAAAATCAGGGAGGAAACGCCATGAAATCAGAGAGAAAAACGCCATGAAATCAGAGAGGAAACGCCATGAAATCAGAGAGAAAAACGCCATGAAATCAGAGAGGAAACGCCATGAAATCACAGAGAAAAACGCCATGAAATCAGAAAGGAAACACCATGGAATCAGAGAGGAAACGCCATGAAATCACAGAGAAAAACGCCATGAAATCAGAAAGGAAACACCATGGAATCAGAGAGGAAACGCCATGAAATCACAGAGAAAAACACCATGAAATCAGAGAGGATATGCCATGAAATCACAGAGAAAAACGCCATGAAATCAGAAAGGAAACACCATGAAATCAGAGAGGAAACGCCATGAAATCACAGAGAATTACGCCATGAAATCAGAAAGGAAACGCCACGAAATCAGAGAGGAAACGCTACAAAATCACAGAGGAAATGCCATGAAATTACAGAGAAAAATGCCACAAAATCAGGGAGGAAACGCCATGAAATCAGAGAGAAAAACGCCATGAAATCAGAGAGGAAACGCCATGAAATCACAGAGAAAAACACCATGAAATCAGAGAGGAAACGCCATGAAATCAGAGATGAAACGCCATGAAATCACAGAGAAAAACGCCATGAAATCAGAAAGGAAACACCATGAAATCAGAGAGGAAACGCCATGAAATCACAGAGAAAAACACCATGAAATCAGAAAGGAAACACCATGAAATCAGAAAGGAAACACCATGAAATCAGAGAGGAAATGCCACGAAATCACAGAGAAAAACGCCATGAAATCAGAGAGGAAACGCCATGAAATCACAGAGAAAAACGCCATGAAATCAGAAAGGAAACACCATGAAATCAGAGAGGAAATGCCACGAAATCACAGAGAAAAACGCCATGAAATCAGAGAGGAAACACCATGATATCAGAGAGGAAACGCCATGAAATCAGAGAGGAAATGCCAAGAAATCAGGGAGAAGCCATACACACGTGGACAAAATTGTTGGTACCCCTCTGTTAATGAAAGAAAAACCCACAATGGTCACAGAAATAACTTGAATCTGACAAAAGTGTAAAATAAAAATTAATGAAAACTAACCAGTGAAAATCAGACATTGCTTTTGAACTGTGGTTCAACAGAATTATTTTAAAAAACAAACTCATGAAACAGGTCTGGACAAAAATGATGGTACCCCTAGAAAAGATGTAAAATAATGTGACCACAGGGACATGTTCAACCAAGGTGTGTCCTCTAATTAGCATCACAGGTGTCTACAAACTTGTAATCAGTCAGTCGGTCTATTTAAAGGGTGACAAGTAGTCACTGTGCTGTTTGGTGTGTACCACACTAAACATGGACCAGAGGAAGCCAAGGAGAGAGTTGTCTCAGGAGATTAGAAAGAAAATTATAGACAAGCATGTTAAAGGTAAAGGCTATAAGACCATCTCCAAGCAGCTTGATGTTTCTGTGACTACAGTTGAACATATTATTCAGAAATTTAAGATCCACGGGACTGTAGCCAACCTCCCTGGAGGTGGCCGCAGGAGGAAAATTGATGACACATCAAAGACACGGATAATACGAACAGTAACAAAAGAGCCCAGAACAACCTCCAAAGACATTAAAGGTGAACTCAAAGGTCAAGGTTCATCAGTGTCAGATCGCACCATCCGTTGTTGTTTGAGCCAAAGTGGACTTCATGGGAGACGACCAAGGAGGACACCATTGTTGAAAACAAATCATAAAAAAGCCAGACTGGAATTTTCCAAACTGCATGTTGACAAGCCACAAAGCTTCTGGGAGAATGTCCTATGGACAGACCAGACAAAACTGGAACTTTTTGGCAAGGCACATCAGCTCTATGTTCACAGACGCAGAAATGAAGCATACCAAGAAAAGAACACTGTCCCTACTGTGAAACATGGAGGAGGCTCTGTTATGTTCTGGGGCTGCTTTGCTGCATCTGGCGCAGGGTGTCTTGAATCTGTGCAGGGTACAATGAAATCTCAAGACTATCAAGGTCTTCTAGAGAGAAATGTGCAGCCCAGTGTCAGAAAGCTTGGTCTTAGTCGCAGGTCATGGGTCTTGTAACAGGATAGTGACCCAAAACACACAGCTAAAAACACCCAAGAATGGCTAAGAGCAAAACATTGGACTATTCTGAAGTGGCCTTCTATGAGCCCTGATCTAAATCCTACTGAACATCTGTGGAAGGAGCTGAAACATGGCGTCTGGAGAAGGCACCCTTCAAACCTGAGACAACTGGAGCAGTTTGCTCATGAGGAGTGGGCCAGAATACCTGCTGAGAGGAGCAGAAGTCTCACTGAGAGTTACAGAAATGGTTTGATTGCAGTGATTGCCTCAAAAGGTTGAGCAACAAAATATCAAGTAAAGGGTACCATCATTTTTGTCCAGGCCTGTTTCATGAGTTTGTTTTTTAAAATAATTCTGTTGAACCACAGTTCAAAAGCAATGTCTGATTTTCTTTGGCTAATTTTCATTGAATTTTTATTTATTATCACTTTTGTCAGATTCAAGTTATTTCTGACCTTTGTGGGTTTTCTTTCATTAACAGAGGGGTACCAACAACTTTGTCCACGTGTGCATATTCTGTATAAACGTTCTGATTCGGCCTGCAGCTGCTGTCCTGTTGCCTCCAGGGAGATTTTGTCAGATAGATCAGTTTAAGGTTAACGATGCTAACGATGAGCTAACAGATGCTAATGTGGAGCTAATGTGTCCATATTAAAACCCTGAACTCTGTAATGCATCAGTTTTACATTAGGGGATGACCATAACATCTCGTTCAGCAGACTAGAACATTCCATCGGCCTATCAGGACGTGTCACTCAGTGGTTTAAATCAGATTTAAAGGAATGATCTCTGCTTCTCCTCTGAAACGTTCTGGACTGAGGGGTGCTAGGGTCCTCGGTCTGCTGTTATTCAGCCTTTAAAGCTTCTCTTCAGTCCATCCATGCAGAGATGAAATGTCTGCTATACGCTGATGATCCACAGCTCTATGTCTCACTCGCCCTGCTAACCTCTGACCTCCATGTTTTTCTTCTCTGCTGCAGGTTCAACAGGAGGGCAGGCGGAGGTGAAGATGGAGGCTGGAGCAGGCCGAGGTGAGTCCTTCAGTGTTTCAGTCTGAAAGAATGCAGAATATTACAGCTAGAAGTGAGCCATTCTACTCTGCTTTAACTGTTAAACCATGCAGTCTAACGTTTGCATGGTGGACAGATAAATGGAGGATTTTATAAGTGTTGAGGACTCTGGAACAGCTCCACGTTTGCATGGCAGTAGCCCTGAAATGATCAGAGCAGGAGCTAATGTTCCTCCAGGATCTTAAAATTTGACACAACTTTAACAAATATCTCAGTTTTACTTTTAATCCCTGAGTTTCCATCCCTTCCAGAATAAATGTCAGCACTCAGTGATGCTGTTTAACGACACAGCCATGTTAATTATCATGAATGATCAGTTATTGTTGGTGAAATGACTGTAAACCTGCAGCAGTGATGGAGCAGCATGGAGGTGTGAGTGGGACGGTCCTGCATCCAGACTCTGCTGATATAATGAGGTTTAATTATGGCTCATTAATGCGTGGACTCATGGTCACAGACTCATGGTCAGGTTGGAGGAGAGTGTTTCCTGTTTCTGATCAACTCGCTGGTTCTGCACGCCATCATTAGAAGGTTTGATCCTGAACCGGGATCTGCGGGGCTAAAATGTCCCTCACTTTGTCCCGACCTCTCGTTTTTACTGCATCCGTCCCCGCCTGTTAACCCCGGCACATTCACGACTCCTGACCAATCACAGAGGGCGCCGCTATCTTTCCCAGCATGCTCTCTGCCCCGCTGTGGCGCTCCCCGGAGCGTCTTTAATTAATCCCCATTATCTGTACGGGGGTCATTGTGTGTGAATGAATGGCAGCATTACACGGTCAATTTAGCGCCGTGTTCTTATCAATGGCGCCTCACACGGCGAGGGTTTAAAGCGGCTAATTATGTGGAAAATACATGACAAGTCAATTGTGTTTGTGGAGGAGACAGGATGAAGCAGCGCTCAAACAAACGTCTGCTGGAGCTGATACTCTTGTCCTGGTGCATGCTGGGAGGGGCGGGTCACACATTAGTGATTGTATGGAGGGTTAAAGAGGTAATTTAGGGATTGATCTGACCGCAAAATGTTTTATGGCTGCAGAGGAAACGGAACGACGCGGAGAGGCTAGGAGGAAAACACTCAAGGATCTTTGTTTGGAGACGATTTAAAGGGACAGTGAGAAAAATAATTATCAATAATTTATCCTAAAAATTACATTTACGCCTTTATTTTGATAGAGAGAGACAGGAAGTATGAGGAGGGGAGGGCAGGGGAAGTCATGCTCCAAACATAACTGAGAACAGGAATCGATCCTGTGACCAGTAGGACTTTAGCCTGTTTATAGAGTCTGCTCTGAGCCTGAGCCTCAGTTATTCACAGAATAAAGCATGTATACACTTAAATGTATTTATAAAGCGTGTTTACAGCAGCCTCAGAGGACCAAAGCGCTGCACACGTTTAAGACATAAAAGCCAGTGGTTTCTTGGATGTTCCAGTCCTGCACCTTGGACCGTTTGAGAGCATCTGATGGGTGACTGCAGCACATCTCAGACCAGTACTGGCCTGGACTGGCAAAGTGGCATCCTGGGATTTTTCCCAGTGGGCTGGAAGACTTTGGAGCTGGAATTCTTTGCCAAGCACCGGCCCATAAAGTAAAAACAGTGTTTTTAACTGTTTTTTTTGTTCCTCATGACAGTTTACACCTCCCCCTCCCAACTCCACCCAAGAGGAGGAAATGAAACTAAAGTGTCAGGAGGTGTAAAACTTAAACGTGAAAACGCTCCATGGGAAAAACGTCAGTAACTGTCAAATTTTAAAAACAAACTGTAAACTGTAAAGTTTTACAGGCAGCTGTCTGCGCTGCAGCTTCTCTGCAGCTTCTCTGCATGTTCTCTGTGTTCTCTGCTGCTTCTCTGCAGGTTCTCTGCTGCTTTTCTGCAGCTTCTCTGCTGCTTCTCTGCAGCTTCTCTGCTGCTTTTCTGCAGCTTCTCTGCAGCTTCTCTGCATGTTCTCTGTGTTCTCTGCTGCTTCTCTGCAGGTTCTCTGCTGCTTCTCTGCAGCTTCTCTGCTGCTTTTCTGCAGCTTCTCTGCTGCTTCTCTGCAGCTTCTCTGCTGCTTCTCTGCAGCTTCTCTGCATGTTCTCTGCAGCTTCTCTGCTGCTTCTCTGCAGCTTCTCTGCATGTTCTCTGCAGCTTCTCTGCTGCTTCTCTGCAGCTTCTCTGCTGCTTCTCTGCATCTACTCTGCAGCTTCTCTGCTGCTTCTCTGCATCTACTCTGCAGCTTCTCTGCATGTTCTCTGCAGCTTCTCTGCTGCTTCTCTGCAGCTTCTCTGCTGCTTCTCTGCAGCTTCTCTGCTGCTTCTCTGCATCTACTCTGCAGCTTCTCTGCTGCTTCTCTGCATGTTCTCTGCAGCTTCTCTGCTGCTTCTCTGCAGGTTCTCTGCAGGTTCTCTGCTGCTTTTCTGCAGCTTCTCTGCTGCTTCTCTGCAGCTTCTCTGCATGTTCTCTGCAGCTTCTCTGCTGCTTCTCTGCAGCTTCTCTGCTGCTTCTCTGCATCTACTCTGCAGCTTCTCTGCTGCTTCTCTGCTGCTTCTCTGCAGCTTCTCTGCTGCTTCTCTGCATCTTCTCTGCTGCTTCTCTGCAGCTTCTCTGCTGCTTCTCTGCAGGTTCTCTGCTGCTTCTCTGCATGTTCTCTGCATGTTCTCTGCAGCTTCTCTGCTGCTTCTCTGCATCTTCTCTGCAGCTTCTCTGCTGCTTCTCTGCAGGTTCTCTGCTGCTTCTCTGCATCTTCTCTGCTGCTTCTCTGCAGCTTCTCTGCAGCTTCTCTGCTGCTTCTCTGCTGCTTCTCTGCAGGTTCTCTGCTGCTTCTCTGCGTGTTCTCTGCATGTTCTCTGCTGCTTCTCTGCTGCTTCTCTGCAGCTTCTCTGCTGCTTCTCTGCATCTTCTCTGCTGCTTCTCTGCAGCTTCTCTGCAGCTTCTCTGCTGCTTCTCTGCATGTTCTCTGCAGCTTCTCTGCTGCTTCTCTGCAGGTTCTCTGCTGCTTCTCTGCAGGTTCTCTGCAGGTTCTCTGCAGGTTCTCTGCTGCTTCTCTGCAGCTTCTCTGCTGCTTCTCTGCATCTTCTCTGCAGCTTCTCTGCTGCTTCTCTGCAGGTTCTCTGCTGCTTCTCTGCGTGTTCTCTGCATGTTCTCTGCTGCTTCTCTGCTGCTTCTCTGCATCTTCTCTGCAGCTTCTCTGCTGCTTCTCTGCTGCTTCTCTGCAGGTTCTCTGATGCTTCTCTGCGTGTTCTCTGCTGCTTCTCTGCATGTTCTCTGCATGTTCTCTGCTGCTTCTCTGCAGGTTCTCTGCATGTTCTCTGCTGCTTCTCTGCTGCTTCTCTGCTGCTTCTCTGCAGCTTCTCTGCTGCTTCTCTGCTGCTTTCAGCAGGTTCTCTGCAGCTTCTCTGCAGGTTCTCTGCATGTTGTCTGCATGTTCTCTGCTGCTCTCTGCAGGTTCTCAGTCTTATTCCTGCAGAGGTTAACCAGACGTTCTTGTCTGAGCCCGTCTGGTCCGTGTCCTTGCTGGACACGGTGCTGCGGTGAGACCGAGGCAGACTCGACACGTGTGTTGCTGTCACCGTCACAGCTGATTGCAGGTGTGAAGCGTCCAGCAGCTGTTGTAGCTGCGGTCTGGTTAATGCGCTGTGATTAAAGCTTTATGATGCTGTGGTTAGGACAAAGAGAGCGGCACATCTGCAGCGTAATGATGCTGGAGTGTTTGTTCCAGTCATACTAATGAGAGGAAACATCTGAAAGTATCCCTCAAATGTCTGAACAGGGAGGAAGCATGGACTGTTTCTTTTGGCAGCGCGCTCGGACCCACCATAACGCGCCGTTCGAGCCGTTTCTCTCTGCCGTTTGATGGCAGCGGGGGATTTATGTGGCAGTGGATCCATCTTAGCGAGCGGCCCATCTGCCCCGCGCTGCCTCCGCTGGCAGACAGTCCACGGTGCTGCAGATTGCTAATGTGGCATTAAACAATAAATGGACAAAACGCCGCTCCTTCACTAATTCCTTCAAGCCGTCAGAGTCAGCAGCTGCAGCGTCCTGCTTCTGCTGATTTTATATCTATAAAGCTCAAACTGTTCGCCGGCTCCTCCATGGAACATCACAGACGGCAGCGCAGCTTTATTTACTCCAAACGTTTTATCACGACTCAGCTTAATGTGCTTTTTACTGGAAAAGTTCTACTTTAGTCAGATCTGCTCTCTCCTCCATGATTAGACAGACTGATGGCAGGCTCATGTGTGACAGTAAAACCAGACTCTTTATAATCCCTCTAAAACTACAGGAAATACATTTAGATCTGCACAGTCTGGTATTTAACCTTAAAGAGAATCAAAAACCACTGAGGAGTAATATCAGCTGTTCCATCAGACAGAGGATGACGTCCATCTGAACCTGCAGGAAAACTGCTGCTGGTGACAGAAACCTCTGTGTGGTTACTGAACTCAGAAATGAACTTTTATCATTAAACTTTGGTCATTAATCTCATAATTTTAGTTTAATCTGGAAAATCTCTGAGGATTTATTTTTCTGTATTTAATAACTGAACGGAGGGATGTCAGAACCATATTTAATGATGCTTGGGAAATATCTATCTCACCATCCAACATCCATCCAACATTCATCCATCCATCCATCCATCCATCCATCCAACATTCATCCAACATCCATCCAACATTCATCCATCCATCCAACATTCATCAAACATCCATCCAACATTCATCCATCCATCCAACATTCATCAAACATCCATCCAACATTCATCCAACATCCATCCAACATTCATCCATCCATCCATCCATCCAACATTCATCCAACATCCATCCAACATTCATCCATCCATCCAACATTCATCCAACATTCATCCATCCATCCATCCAACATTCATCCATCTCACCATCCAACATCCATCCATCCATCCAACATCCATCCAACATCATCTTCAGCACCAACATCAAAAACATGAACAGATAAAAGAACTAGTCGATGCTGTTTACAGTGTCACACATAATAATGAATTTTATTTTCTGTTTATTTTTTCATTATACTCCCATTATTCAAATAAAATCCAGTGTCATTACTGCAGCAGACATTTTCAAGGTAATCCTGAAGAAAAGTTTGACTTTGCTCCACAGGTCGATGTTTACAAGCTTTCAGGAGAAAAAGTCCAGAAGAGACAAAAGGGTTAAGAATATAATGTGGGTCCTTTTTTTGTTTTTACATTTGTTTTTGCAGTTTTTGGGATGAAGGTGTTATGTTCCATGAAAGCAGAATAGAATATAAATGTAACATGTTTTAATAGCGACAGTATGAGGAGTGTGTATTATGCACTGAAGGTCCTCAGTGTAACAAATATGTAAACGGTCCCTAAAGGGTTAATGCCTGGACTCATGGTCAGGTAGGAGGAGAGTGTCAAAGTCACCGGACCTGATAAAAATGTCTCCCTCAAACGTCTGGGGCCAAGAACAACACCTGTAGCCATGCGTGAGATTAGGAGCAACATTCAGCGTCTATCCAGGTCACTGACCTACAGGTGAGCCCCAGATTAACTTCACTGATAGATATATCTGACATTTCAACCTGAGTATCGTCTGCATAATGACAAACATTACTTGAGAGTTCTCACTGCTGCAAACACTTAGAAGCCTGCTAGGGCTGGATGCTGGTAAGACTAACTAGTTAAGGCCTAAACTAACTATTTGATCAAACTGTGTGGCTTCTTTTTGCATTTTTAAAGATTTTTATGCCTCTGCATCACTGATATCCTGGACTGGAGGAACTCTTTAGTCTGGTTCAGTGATACTCAGCATGTGGCTCTTTTGTGATGATTTTTGGCTCTTTTATGTCTTAGTTTCAAACATTATTCCATTTTTTCCACTTCTACTTGACACTCTTATCCTGCTTTTTGCAACTTTTGCCCTTTTTCTGCCCTTTTTTGCCACTTTTCGCCAATTTAAGCTGCCCTTTCCAATTAAATGCCACCCGTTTCCCATTTTGTCACTCTCTGATGCGTTTTGCCCATTTTAATCACTTTTCACTCCTTTTTTTGCCACGGTTTTGTCACTTTTAGACCATTATTACCACCTGTAACTCATTTTTTCCCACCTGTCTCCCTTTTGCCACTTTTTGCCTTTTTTGCCACTTTTCTCCCAGTGTTTCCTGCTTTTAGCACATTTTTTTTCTTTTTGTCACTTTTCACCCATTTTGGACACTTTTATTCTGTTTTTTTTTTGCAATTTCTTGCCACTTTTTGCCTATTTTTGCCACTCACCTAGTTGAGCTGCCTTTTGCAGTTAAATGCCACTTAATTCCCATTTCTCCACCTTTTTTTTTTTTAATTTTTGCCCATTTGAGTCACTTTACACTCTTTTTACACACTTACACACTTTTTTTTTGCCATTTTTGGACCATTTTAGCCCCCTGTAACTTTTTTTTTTTTCACTTTTTTCCCCAGTGTCTGCCCCTTTTTGCCAGTTTTCCACTTCTTGCTACTAAATGCCAGTTCTTACCGATTTTCCTACCTTTTTTCTGTTTTTTGCCACTTTTCGACAATGTTTTGCCACCTATAACTTATTTTTTGGTCACTTCCTACCCATTTTTGCCACATTCTGCCCTTTTCTGCCATTTTTCTCCCAGTTTTTGCCATTTTTGACCACTTTTGCCACCTTTCACTTCTTTTAATTTTCATTTTTCACCACTTAGATTGTGGTTCTTTTAAATATATTTTTCAACAGTTTGGCTCTTTGGTTGAGTAGCGCTGGTCTAGTTATCCGCCTGTTTGGGCTTCTCTCCTGAATTGAATATCTCAGAAACACTTTTAAGGGAATTTCCTTAAACTCAGTGATGAACTGATTTGATTTTGGAGGTTAAAGGTCAGGGTCACTGTGACCTTAAATCTTGTGAGCTCAGTATTTGGTGTATCAGTGCGTTTGTGTCCTGATCCGTAGTCGCTGTGATCTACGTTTGTGCCTGTAGAGAAAAGAAGCTGTGCTGTTCCCTGTGAGCGGTTTAAAGATGTACGTCTGAGCGATAATTGTGAGAACGTGACCTCGGCTTTGGATGCGCCCTTGTGAAAGACTCGCCGCTGACTTTGGACGGACCCGGCCCTCGATGATCGGCGCTCTGCAGAGTAAACATGAGTCAGTCTCTGGACGCTCTGCAGGAAAAAGAAACAGAGCTTTGAGGTCGAGTGTGTGGGCGGCGGGGGCGTCCCGTGGAGGAGCCTGTTTTCTCTCCACACACCGGGCACCGAGCACGCCGCCGCTCCTCGCCGCTCTGACGTCAGCTCGCTGCGAGACGTTTATTTTTGCTGCGTCGTGTGCGGCGGCTGGAATATTTCTCCTTTCATCTCTGAAACGGGTCTGCAGGAGGAAAGAGCTGCAGAAAAGCTGAGAGTCTGAGGGGAAAGACTGGAATAAAAACCTTCAAACATGTAAACCATGGCAGAAAAAAAGCAGAGCGGCCATTTTTAGATCAGATAAACTGCTGTATGAATGAGTATTTCTCTTTTATTTAGGGGAATACGTCCTGGTCCTTGTAGTGTAGTAGGGTCAGCTCTGCAGCAGCGGCGGCGGCGGCGTTTCAGGTCACGAGGTGGTCATCATCCTCTACTTTAGCTGATTACAGTCAAGCCCAGAGTCGGTCCTCCTGCTCAGCTCTCAATGGTCCTGATGGCAGAGACTGTTCTGGAAATCTTTAATATTTAATACATCGATTAACATTAACAACTGAGGCAGAACTGTTTCAACAGTTCCATTATTATTTGATATCTCTCCATAGAGCCGTGATGGGCGCCATAATGAAAGCTGGATCTCTATTTCAACCTTGAAGGGGCCGGGCAGAGTGCCAGTAATGAAGACGTATTAAAGCTTAATGTAGCTTAATGTAGCAGGTGTCATATATATAATGTAGAGAAGCTCTTTCTAAAGCATTATATTCATCGCTACTACCTTAAAAGCCACTAAATCTTCTGGGCTAAGTTAGTCCGGCTATGATTCTCTTCCAATTAATCAATAGAAAAATTGTTAACACACCTTAACTGGGATCCATTAGAGTGTCCCTGGGTAATAAATGTCCCCGCGGTGCTCCGAAGGGGGGGGGGCAAACTGCCGGCTGCACTCAGGTTAATGGGCAAAGTTGAGAGAAGTGACCACTAAATCTGCAAGGACACCACATTCACACCGCCGAGCCGCCAACGCTGCAAACGAGCCGCTGTGAGAGCAAGGAGGCAATCAATGGTTCCTGCAGGAGAGGACGCGGGTTTATTTTACCCTCAGCTGAGTCTCACAGGAACGTCAGCTTTAGATTCAATCAGACAACGAGTTAGCGGTCATTAATGTCAAACTTTGAGATGAAAACGGAGATTAATCAAACTAGTCCTTCTCTGACTGTTATTTAGTTTAAAATGGCTGAAAAAGCTTCCAGTGAATCTTTTTACCTCGTAGTGTCGTCACCACAAAAACCATTTACCATCAATAGGTTTGATACCACGGCAACAAAAACAAAACTAAGGAAGCCCAGTACCAGCGATTCTTTGGTTAACAGTCAATCAAGATTACAAGTGTTAACACAAAGTGAAAAATATTCCAAAATCACAGCAGAGAGCAGGACTAGAATCACAACCTCACTGTGGAAGGGAGGACAGGCAGCCAATCAGATCCATCCATCCATCCATGCATCCATCCATGCATCCATCCATGCATCCATCCATCCATCCATCCATCTATCATCCATCCATCCATCCATCCTTCCATCCATCCATCCATCCATCCATGCATCCATCCATGCATCCATCCATCCATCCATCCATCTATCATCCATCCATCCATCCATCCTTCCATCCATCCATCCATCCATCCATCCATCTATCATCCATCCATCCATCCATCCTTCCATCCATGCATCCATCCATCCATGCATCCATCCATCCATCCATCCATCCATGCATCCATCCATCCATCCATCCATCCATGAATCCATCCATCATCCATCCATCCATCCATTCATCCATCAATCCATCATCCTTTCTTCCTTCCTTGCATCCTTCATCAGTCCCTCAGTCATTCCATCCCTCTTATTTTCTTCCTTCCCTCCTTACTTCCTTTTTTCCTTCTTTCAATCTTTTTCCTTCATCTTCCCCCGCTTTTCCTTTATCCATTTATCCTTCCCACCTTCCTTCTTTCCTTAAGTCCGTCATTCCTTCCATCCATCCATCTATCCGTCCTTCTTCCCTTCCTTTTGTTCATCCATCCTTTCCTCCTTACATCCCTTATTCCTTCATCATTTATCCTTTCTTTTTCCTTCTCTTCATTCTTTTATCCCTCCTTTATCCATTCATCCTTCCCCAGGTGCCCTACAGGTGTGTCCCAGGTGTGTCCCAGGTGTCCCACAGTCGTCTCACAGGTGTCCTCTAGGTGTCCCCCAGGTGTCCCACTGGTATCCCCACGTGTCCTTCGGGTGTCCCCCAGGTGTCCCACAGCTGTCATGTTCACTCATATATATCCCAAACCTTCTTCTTGTAAAGTTCTCTCTCCTGTCTCCTCTTCCTCGTTCCTGCAGTCTTCAGCTCTGATGCGTCCTTTCAGCCGTCATGATGATGATTATTGTTATGATCAGGATGAGTCAGCGCCGTGATCCCCCGGTAAAAGGGTCTGCTGAGGAGGGGGGGGTCCACTCAGAGCTGTCGGAGGATTAGATCAGGATAAAGTGTTGTGACACAGCTGATGAAGTCACATGAAGCCACTGAGCTGACAGCAGGAGAGGAAACGCCGTGGCTAATTGCGTTTACTTCATGGCGTAATGTTCGCCATCATAACTGCTAATTCAATCGCACAATCATTCTGCCAACTCGCCGCCATTAAGCACACATTTAATTACCTCCATAAAGCTTTTAATATGCAGCACACAGAGCGCAGGACGTGACACGGGCCCTCGCCAACAGCCAACATGCAGATGTCCCACCGTCACCACGGAGACGCCGCGTTATTGGACGTTCCTGCATCCCATACATCATCATTAGAGCAGTGTTCAGGGCTGAGGCTGCACGGAGAGATATCAGCTGTAATCTGAGCGTGACACCACTTCCTGTTGTAGCGACCACCACAGACGGTCTTATCAGGGCCTGCTGTTTATCTGAGCGTCAGGTTTACATGAGAGAGACACAAAAGACATGAAACACCCCCATTATTAAGATGTTAGACACAAAAGAAGAGGAACAACCAGGATGTGATTCACTAAGAATGGATTACACCAATAAAAAGCCTGGTTTAAGTCATGTGACCCTGATGTAGCGCAGGAAGTGAAACATCATTCATTAAAAATGGAGAAAGGTGTAAAAGCTCTACACTGCTTCTCTACAACCCGTCCTTTTTTCCTTTTTTTTTTGCATATTTGTTTTACTTAAATGTTTGAAATCATCAACATAATATACTATTAGACAGAGATAACCTGAAGGCTTGTGACGTGGTCCTCAGAGTCTGTGATGTGGTCCTCAGAGTCTGTGATGTGGTCCTCAGAGTCTGTGCTGCGTTCCTCAGAGTCTGTGCTGCGTTCCTCAGAGTCTGTGATGTGGTCCTCGGAGTCTGTGATGTGGTCCTCGGAGTCTGTGATGTGGTCCTCGGAGTCTGTGATGTGGTCCTCGGAGTCTGTGATGTGGTCCTCGGAGTCTGTGATGTGGTCCTCAGAGTCTGTGATGTGGTCCTCGGAGTCTGTGATGTGGTCGCCTGAGTATGTGACATATGTCAATCAAAATTTCATCCTGTGCCTTTAATGATGATGAAACAGGGTTTGAGGTGAATCAGCTGTTTAGCTCTCTCTAACTTCATGAGTTCACTCGGACTGATGCTGAGAAGGAAGTGAATTCTACCCTTTTGAATGGAACAAAGTTCAGGCTTAATTGCATTGTAACACCTACAGTCCAACAGGTAAACACCATAAACAAATTGCCCCAATAAAACCACCTACTTGAGTACTGTCCAGACTGGTTTCTGTGTTCCTGCTCTGAAGAAGCTCCGCCCCCTCACCTGCATTATCTCACACCAACCATAAAACAGACTGTTACTTTGACCTGAAGAGACGCTCACTCCAACAGAGAAAGAGCTTCGGACCAAAACCAGCACCACTTCCACTGGGAGAGAACAGCAGGAGGGAGTACTGGGAGTACTGGTTCTACTGGGATACTAGGAATACTTCCACTTTAACCAGGTACTGAATCCACCAACTGAAGCAGACTTTAAAAGAACTCAGAACCAAAGAGAAAGGAACTTTCAGGGACGGGGAGTGGCTTCCTGTTTGTCTGCAGCGTCTCCAGGTTCACTCCAGACAAAATGGAGTCCAAGTTAGAGGAGGATCTGAGCTGTCCGGTCTGCCTGGACATCTTTAAAGATCCTGTCATGCTGTCCTGCAGCCACAGCTTCTGTAGAGAGTGTGTGGAGAAGATCTGGAAGGAGAAAGAGGACAAGGACAGTCTAAGGACAGAATAGCTCCAAACTTTGCCCTCAAGAATCTGTGTGAGACTTTTCTGCAGGAGAGAGAACAGAGAGCTTCAGAGGATCTCTGCAGTCTGCACCAGGAGAAGCTCAAACTCTTCTGTCTGGACCATCAGGAGCTGGTGTGTCTCGTCTGCAGAGATTCAAAAAAACACACTGTGCACCGATTCAGACCCATCGATGAAAGAAGAAGTTAGAGGCTCTTAAAGACGTTAAAGTGAAGTTTGATCAAACAGAAGCTCACATGGAGGTCCAGGCCCGACACACAGAGAGGCAGATTAAGGAGCAGTTTCAGAAGCTTCATCAGTTTCTAGCAGAGGAAGAGGAGGCCAGGCTGCGTGCAGTGAGGGAGGAAGAGGATCAGAAGAGACAGAGGATGAAGGAGCAGATGGAGGCTCTGAGGGCACAGATAGCAGATCTTTCACAGACAGTCAGAGCCACAGAGGACCAGCTGACGGCCCAAGACGTCTCCTTCCTGAGAAACTACAAGGCTGCAGTGGAGAGAGTCCAGCAGCGCCCCCTGCTGGAGGAGCCACAGCTGCCCTCAGGAGCTCTGATAGACCAGGCCAAACACCTGGGCAACCTGGGCTTCAAGATCTGGACCAAGATGAAGGACATGGTCTCCTACACGCCCGTCATTCTAGACCCAAACACCGCTGATCCAGAACTCATCCTGTCTGATGATCTGACCTCTGTGAGAGGAGGAGTGAGACAACAGCTTCCTGATAATCCGGAGAGGATTGATGATTACTGGTCTGTCCTGGGCTCTGAGGGCTTTAACTCAGGGACTCACAGCTGGGACGTCCAGGTCAGAGACAGTAAAGTCTGGTTTCTGGGAGTGTTTCCAGAGTCTGCTGAGAGGAAGAGAGACATCTGGTCTAGAGTTTGGGCAGTAGAGGTCTGTGGTGGTAAATACAGAACATGCTCACCATCACATGGATCCACTGATCTCTCAGTGAAGTCAGAA
Source organism: Cheilinus undulatus (assembly GCF_018320785.1). Lineage (NCBI taxonomy): Eukaryota > Metazoa > Chordata > Actinopteri > Labriformes > Labridae > Cheilinus > Cheilinus undulatus. The sequence continues at coordinate 1,424,979 of NC_054881.1, forward strand.
CCAAAGAGGATCCGAGTGAATCTGGACTGTAACAGAGGAGAGCTGTCATTCTCTGATCCTGTTACTAACACACTCATACACTCCTTCACACACACTTTCACTGACAGGATGGTTCCATTCTTTTATTCTAAGTTTATCTCCTCACTGCAGATTCTTCCAGAGAAATCTCTGTGAGCGTGGAACCAAACTAAACAAACACGATGTTCTGATGCATTTGATCCGGTCACTTCTGATATTTGACTACAGAAACTTTCCTTTCAGCGTTTAAATCAGAGACCCATCCTCTTTGTTCACCTCTGATCTGATTCTGATAGATATGCACCGATACCTGAAATGAATCCTGATACTTTTTAAATCATTCATATTCTGATTGTTGTTGCTGGTATTCTGCGCAAGATTGATTTCTATGTGATTATTGGAATCCACATCTTATTGATAATCTATTGGAAAAGGTGAATAAATGGATTGATATATCCAATCAGATGACAAGGTTGGACATTGTTTTCCATGACCAGAACAGGAGTCTGAACTAGATCCACGTCCCCCCTCAGTGCTCTATTCTGGACCATACTGGCTTTGGTTTGAAACAGGTCTCTACACAAGCTCTGAGCTTTAAAACATCAGAGCCTGACTTTACAATTCATCTTAAAGCCAGGAGACATTTAGGACTGTACTGCTCTTCTTGCTTATGAGTACCTCCAGGTCCACATGAATCCTGCCCCAGATCCCCTCGGTCAGTCAGACCTGGTTTTCTTGTGTTCTCACTGATCACATAAGTGACACAGATCTTTCTTCATTTGTTAAGGAAGCATCTCTGCACATTTAGCCGTATGAGAGCTGTTAGCCTCCATATTGAGACATTTAGTGATATCAGGCCGGCTCAGAGAGGGAGGGGGGAGGAAAGCAGATAACATCCTTTTCAGGGGCCCTAGCTCAGGGGCCGTGACAGGCAGAGACATTTATAAGAGTCAAACAAAGCCCAGCGGAGACAGACCATCAATACTCACACATGTACGCCGTCACTCTGCCCCCATCCCTCCCCCATCGATACAAGGGCCTGACGGAGCCGTCTTTCAAATTAAAATCCTGTATCGCTCACATCTTTAGTGTCCTATTTTAGCTCAGAGCCAATGAAAAGTAATAACAGACCAGTTTCATGTATCTAACACTGCCAGCTGCCTCTTAATCTCAGCTGTCTGTCACTGTCACAGTAAGCAGGGGAGAGGAGAAGAGGGGAAGGGCTGGAGAGGCAGGGTTGAAGAGAGACGGGACCGAAGAGGGAAGGGGTCGAAAAGAGACAGGGCAGAAGAGAGACGGGGCCAAACAGTCAGGGTCGAAGAGGGACAGGGCCGAAGAGGGAAGGGGTCAAAAAGAGACAGGGCCGAAAAGATAGGGCCGTAGAGAGACAGGGCCGAAGAGAGACGGGGTTGAAAAGAGACAGGACAGAAGAGAGACGGGGCCAAACAGTCAGGGTCGAAGAGGGAAGGGGTCGAAAAGAGACAAGGCAGAAGAGAGACGGGGCCGAAGAGGGAAGGGGTCGAAAAGAGACAGGGTCGAAGAGGGACAGGGTTGAAAAGAGACAGGGCAGAAGAGAGACAGGGCCAAACAGTCAGGGTCGAAGAGGGACAGGGCCGAAGAGGGAAGGGGTCAAAAAGAGACAGGGCCGAAAAGATAGGGCCGTAGAGAGACAGGGCCGAAGAGAGACGGGGTTGAAAAGAGACAGGACAGAAGAGAGACGGGGCCAAACAGTCAGGGTCGAAGAGGGAAGGGGTCGAAAAGAGACAAGGCAGAAGAGAGACGGGGCCGAAGAGGGAAGGGGTCGAAAAGAGACAGGGCAGAAGAGAGACAGGGCCAAACAGTCAGGGTCGAAGAGGGACAGGGCCGAAGAAGGAAGGGGTCAAAAAGAGACAGGGCCGAAAAGATAGGGCCGTAGAGAGACAGGGCCGAAAAGACGGGGCCATAGAGAGACAGGGCCGAAAAGACGGGGCCATAGAGAGACAGGGCCGAAAAGACGGGGCCGTAGAGAGACAGGGCCGAAAAGACGGGGCCGTAGAGAGACAGGGCCTAAAAGCGTCGAGGCCGAAGAGACAGGTTGGAAGAGAGACGGGGGCAACAAGGGGCAGGGTCGTAGGGTGGAAGGGCCAAACGAAGAGGGCCAAAGAGAGATGGAGCTGAAGAGAGAAGGTCAAAGGAAGACAGGGCCAAAGAGGGGCGGGGCTAAACAGTGAGGGCAGAAGAGAGACAGGGCCTAAGAGGGGCGGGACGGAGGAGGCTGCAAAAAACATTTCCAAGGCTCTGAACATCCCCCAGAGTTCAGTTAAATGTTCTGGAGTGGCCGAGTCAAAGCTCGGACCTCAATCCAGTAGAGGATTAGTGTCTGGACTTGAAAAGAGCTGTTCAGTCCTGATCCCTGACCTATCTGACAGAGCTTGAGCAGGTTATCAAAGAAGAATGGAGTAAAACTCCATTGATTTAAAAATGATTTTACTGAATCTCACGCCTTTATTTGGTTGATTTCTTCACTTAAGTCTCATCTCTTTTAAATCTTGAATCTCTTCCTGTGGTTTAGTTGCATTGACTCTTGTGGAGCGTTCCTGGTATGTTACTGTCTATTTAGAAGCATCATGTGTGTGTTTTGCCATGTTTCTGAATTTCCCCTCCCAGCATGCCTTGCAGCATCCCCTCCCCTTGATTAGAGGACAGAAGCGTGTGTAATAAGAGCAGCAGTTTTAATCTTTATAAAAAGCTGGGGCCGCTCCCCGTCCCACAGGAGGGAGATTAAATGCTTCTTCACATTAGTAATGTCAGCACAAAATGATTATCTTTGGTGAATAATTTATTCCCCGGCTCGCTCTAATTTTCTTATCTCTCCCTTTTTGCCTCTTTGACTCTGCAGCAGACACTAAATGGCTGTTAGTCTCCAGAAAACCTATGGATCGCCGTTTCCATCAATCAATTAAAAAACACTTACCTCACACTCAACATGATTTATATCTTGTTAATAGAATTGTCTCACTATATCCCTATATTATTATAGCCTTAATTCCATTAGCTGTTTGCTTAATGCTTTCTTTAAGGCTGACCTCCAGGAGCACACAGATAGACGGGGGATTAGTCCCAGATTGGCCAGAATTCAGAGCCTCTTTCTGGGAATGCTGGAGGTCAGCGCGGCCCCACGACTCCGGACCAAGGCTCCTGATTGGCTGCACCAATCCTGAACACTTCACCCTTTCATGGTTGCTTATTTATGGCACTGGCATTCAGCGGAACGGCCTCTTTGTTACAGACATGTTGGCTCATACGGCAGTTTCTCCTGAAGACTCAAGGCTTCTTTAAATGACGGGAGGTGTTACTGCACCTCTCTGTCTGATGATTTTACTTCATTTTTACTGACCAGATGTTCTAGGCTTCACCTGGGCCTAGATCTGAGCATGTGTGACCTCAGAGTCTGGCTTATTTGATCTGTGTACCTTAGAGGTGGTCCCAAGCAGGACTGATGTAGACTGGAGCATGGTAGCAGTATGGTCAGCTGGTAGAACTGTACAGTCAACTCTAAAGGCTTCCTGTCTCTTCAAAAACCATCAGAAGTAGGAAGAGGGTCCTTGCTGGAAACATCTCTAGTAGCATGATGGACTGTCAGCTGGCATAGCATACATGACTGGTATATACACAGTCAAGGCCAAATACACTGGTGCATGTCCAGACGACTTCCCCAGATCAATTAGACTACTGTAAGTTACCTTTCTCTGGTTTAAACCATAAATCCCTCTCTCCCTTCCAACTGGTCCAGACTGCAGCAGCGAGGCTTCTCATGGTTTTAACAGACGACATCACATCACCCCAGTTTTACTTAGCTTCCTGTTAGTTTTAGAATTTATTATCAGATTTTACTCATTACTTTACAAGCAAGCAAGGGCCTGGCTCCAATCTGTATAACAAAGCTTTTAACCCCCTGAGGCCGCAGCCTTAGATCCTCAGGTGGGGGCCTCCTGGTCGTTCCAAAGTCGAGACTTAAAACTAAAGGTGATGGAGCATTTTATATCAGGGCTGCTTGACTTTGGAACGGCCTACCTGACATCTTTCCAATCGATTCTTAAAACTAGTTTTTATAGACTTGCTATTATGTGTTGTTGTTAAAGCTTGTTTCTTTCTTTAATTACTCTTCTTCTTCATGCCTTTGCTATTCTATTTATTACTTTTAGTTATGGAGCTTATTTATCAAGGCTTTATTTATGTTTCATTGTTTTTCACAGCGCTGTCTCACTACTGCTCTCAGCACATTTCATAACCTTTTATTGTTTGTATCTCTCTTTCATTATTGCATACCGGCCTCCTAAAGCACTGATGCTGCAGAAACTGAGTATGTGGAAATCAGAGGTTATACCTTCCATCCTACTGCTCATTTATGTTCCTGCTCCAAAAGGCAGAGAATGGAATGTTATAAAAGCTTTAATAACAGAATCTTTAAAGGCAGAGAACGGAATGTTATAAATGCTTTGATTATGTTATCTTTAAAGGCGAAAAATGGAATGTTATAAAAGATTTCATAATGTTATCTTTAAAGGCTAAGAATGGAATGTTATATAAGCTTGAATGATGTCATCTTCAAAGGCAGAGAATGGAATATTATAAAAGCTTTAATGACATCAGCGTTAAAGTCTTGATGATGTTGTCTTAAAGGCTGAGAATGGAATGTTATAAAAGCTTTAATGACAGAATCTTTAAAGGCAGAGAACGGAATGTTATAAATGCTTTGATTATGTTATCTTTAAAGGCGAAAAATGGAATGTTATAAAAGATTTCATAATGTTATCTTTAAAGGCTAAGAATGGAATGTTATATAAGCTTGAATGATGTCATCTTCAAAGGCAGAGAATGGAATATTATAAAAGCTTTAATGACATCAGCGTTAAAGTCTTGATGATGTTGTCTTAAAGGCTGAGAATGGAATGTTATAAAAGCTTTAATGACAGAATCTTTAAAGGCAGAGAACGGAATGTTATAAACACTTTGATTATGTTATCTTTAAAGCCGAAGAATGGAATGTTATATAAGCTTGAATGATGTCATCTTCAAAGGCAGAGAATGGAATGTTTCATAAGCATTGATTACATTGTCTTTAAAAGCAGAGGAGAGAATGTTGGTGAAGCTGGGGTTGCTGTGGCTGTTTTTCCCTCCATTTTTGCCAAATATCAGCCACAGTTGCCAACCTTCGGAAAGTTGTTGAAACTGGCGAGGAGCGAGGGAAACCCTCAAAGAATGCTGAACAGAAGAGGATGTTGTATATGTGTTGTAATAATGACTGTATCTGGATGTAGCTCTTGGACATAGAGCATAGATGAGCCTTTAGTCTGCAGAATCATCCAATCAGAGCCTTGCCTCAGTGATAACATTTGTAGTCTGTGACCTTGTCGTTGATCTGGACGTTCAGGTGTGGTGTGTTAAAGGTTTCAGGTGTGCCCACCATCATTACTGGAGCTGAGCATCCTGGTTTTTAATATATTTTAATAATATTTTAATAATATGCATCAGGCAGCATGAACAGATGAGAGCAATCACTCAGACACAGGTTTGATTGATTATTTGACGACACTTTCTGCTGGTTTTTAACTCGTCCCGTCCCAGCCTGGGTCTCTGTCTGACTATCTCGTGAGTATTGAACATGGAGAACTGTAATGGGTTCATGGGGCCACACGTGATGAATATGTAAAACCTGACTTACATGAGATCGAGTCAAGGACATGGACCTAATCATCAGTTCAACATCAGTGTAGTCAAGTGAGTCTATATAATTCTCTAAAAATTAATGTTGTTCTTAAAAACAAATAGATAAATAAAAGAAAACGTGAAAACAAGTCCAGTGGGGCTGGTATGACGATGCATTGATTATGCTTTTCATCATTCATTTACCATTTTAGTCCACTGGTCCATTCCCTGCATGAACAATTCATCTAAGACCAGAACTCACTGTCCCCCCTCTTGTTCCAACAACAGTCCATACATCAGCCCTGTGGCTCTCTCAGCATGGCTGGGTAATGCTACATGCTGGTAAGAATGAATAGGAGCCAATCAGCCACCAACTAAAAAACATGCTATTAAAAGCTTGAATATCAGCTGTAAATATCAGTCTATATCAGCTGTAAATATCAGTCTATATCAACTGTAAATATCAGTCTATATCAGCTGTAAATATCAGTCTATATCAGCTGTAAATATCAGTCTATATCAGCTGTAAATATCAGACTATATCAGCTGTAAATATCAGTCTATATCAGCTGTAAATATCAGTCTATATCAGCTGTAAATTTCCATCTATATCAGCTGTAAATATCAGTCTATACCAGCTGTAAATATCAGCCTATACCAGCTGTAAATATCAGTCTATACCAGCTGTAAATATCAGTCTATATCAGCTGTAAATATCAGTCTATATCAGCTGTAAATATCAGTCTATATCAGCTGTAAATATCAGTCTATATCAGCTGTAAATATCAGCCTATACCAGCTGTAAATATCAGTCTATATCAGCTGTAAATATCAGTCTATATCAGCTGTAAATATCAGTCTATATCAGCTGTAAATATCAGTCTATATCAGCTGTAAATATCAGACTATATCAGCTGTAAATATCAGTCTATATCAGCTGTAAATGTCAGTCTATATCAGCTGTAAATATCAGTCTATATCAGCTGTAAATTTCCATCTATATCAGCTGTAAATATCAGTCTATATCAGCTGTAAATATCAGTATATATCAGCTGTAAATATCAGTCTATATCAGCTGTAAATATCAGTCTATATCAGCTGTAAATATCAGTCTATATCAGCTGTAAATATCATTCTATATCAGCTGTAAATATCAGTCTACATCAGCTGTAAATTTCCATCTATATCAGCTGTAAATATCAACTATATTGATGTGACCTTTAAACATACATTTCTGAAGAGACAACATAAATCACTGAGGCACACTTGTTTACAACTCTAGCACAACCTTTTAGAAAACCTTCCTATTATTATTTTTTATTTTGGCTCTAATTTTTCTTGTTTCATTATCCAATTTCCCTCATTTTCTACTCATCAGAATATTCTGAATTTGCAGAAGGATAATTTGACTCTTAACTTTCCTTTTAATGATAATGATATTTCTTTTTTAATGTAATTTTTCCAGAGGTAAATATAGAATAGTTTCTGTCGATAAGTTGATTTTTTTTAACTTAATCATATTAGTGGAAAAAACAAATGAAATTACAGATTTCCTTCTCAGCTTTCTCTGCCGTTCCCCTGGTTGAGCTCAAACAACCTGGTTTGAACATTTGGATCATTTTGGCCTGGGCCTGGATTTAACACATTGAATATATAGATGTGCATTTGATCAGCTGTGCAGACAGTGGAGGTGCTTCTCTGACTGTAACAGTGTTTTCCTCACAGCCTATCAGGACGGCCTCACCGTCTGAGTCTTTATATTTTCCTCCTCCACATGAGATTGCCTGCAGTCATTGATGTCAAATATATTTATTTCTCTCTGTTTCTCATGTGCATGTTACGATACCAAACAGGAAAGGTAATCAGATTGGGCATAAATAATCAGAGCTCTATAGCATCGGGCCCAGCTATAACACCGAAAAAGAATTTTCCAGAATATTGTAAAGGAATGCAAAGAGCAGATCCCTCCAATATTGGATAAATCAGTTTATTTTAACGTAAGGAGAGGAAACTGAAAAGATCTTCATTCTCTCTGTTTTTAGGTTTTTGTGTTTCCATGTAAAGTTTGAAGCTGCAGAGTGGGGTCATGTAGGGGTTAATCAGGGTAATGAATATTATAGATCATAATTGAAGCATTTATTCTCTATATTTTAAAACCAGCAGAGATCTGGGGATTCTTGCAGCTGGCTGGAACAAACCCTGCTGTCATTATCGGCTCTCTGATGGAGCGCTGTGTGCCGTACAGTGGACACGGCTCAGATAATTCAGCCTAATCGAATGAAAGCTCTCAGGCCTGATCTGGTGCTGGATGCTGAACATTAAGTGACATTTACTGAAGCCAAACAAAGGACACGAGAGCCTCATTGAAACAAATTAATCCCGGGAATGAATCGGCCTGTTCCCATGTGTTATTGATTTAAAAACGAGTCAAACAGGAAATCAATCCAGAAAATATCTAAACAAAGAGATGTTTGAGGATTTATTTAGAATGTTTGATGAGGAGAGAGGAGAGATGCTCACTCCTGGAGTGGAGAGGCTCTTATTTTGGCGGGGTCTCTGATAGATAATAAGAAAGCTGGAGCTGCAGCGGGGGCTGTGGGGGGGTGGATGAGGGGTTAAACTGGTGAGAGCATGTTAGCTAAGCTGTTTGAGGAGCATTCTCATATGGCCCTTGGCAGTGATGGGGTAGCTGATGGGGGGGTGCAGAGGGGGGGTCTTTCCATCTCGGTGCACGGCGGAGCAATGATGGAATGACCTGGACTTGATCTTTGAGGGCAGCGCTCCTGATGGCTGCTGCAGATTGATAAATTGATTCTAAACTATTACCATGGTAAAAAAGCAATAAAGAGCAAGAAATGACTTTGAAGAGCTCATCATCTTCAATCTATTTTTCCTGCAGGGCTCCATGCCGCTGCATAGCCTCACTTCATTACAGGGGGGGACTGTACACAGGCAGAGACCCCGCCGCCCCCCGCACGGCCCCAGAGGGCCCCCGGGGGGCTCGGGCTGCTTAATACCTCATCACTGGCTTCATTGAACGCTTTAATCTGCACTCTTGTGATCAATAGACGCCGGCTGTAAATTAAAAGGGCCATTTGGTGTAATCAAGCCTGTTAATGCTCGCTCTGAAAACCAGTATTTGTGGAAGGTATTTAGGAGAAAATTACCACCGTGACAAGCCCTCCACCCCTCCAGAACACCCCCCCACCCCTCTGTGTAGAGATACACTGACAGAGAGGAGCTGGCCGGGTTTAGGGGGGAGAGACGGGATGTCTGTCAGAGTGACGGCTCTAAAAGTGATGCAACAGGGCTGTAATACAACCAAATACTCTGCTTTAATTGTGAACATGATCCACCAGTAATGATGCGTGTCAGAGTTATTGATCCGTTTTGATCCAAAGTTTTAGAATTCCTTCATTTTAACCTTCCAGGTCCCCATATGCACGCATGAAGATATTACATTCTAGCTTTCCTACAACACTGTAGTGATTTCTGCCGTTTGTCAGGGAAGTCTACCGAAGTTTAGATAATTTGCTCCAAATGTTGCAAGAATTTGTAGATCTATTTTGGTAAGAGAGATTTCTTTGTAACATTTTTTCACAGAACTGTTTCTGATGCAGATGAGAGCTATGTATCTGATTTACTGATTTTACCTGGGCAGAATCTGCACTCTTGTGATCAATAGACGCCGGCTGTAAATTAAAAGGTGGCCATTTGGTGTAATCAAGCCTGTTAATGCTCGCCTGAAAACCAGTATTTGTGGAAGGTATTTAGGAGAAAATTACCACTGTGACAAGCCCTCCACCTCCAGAACACCCCCACCCCTCTGTGTAGAGATACACTGACAGAGAGGAGCTGGCCCATTTAGGGAGCAGTTGGCATGTAAACATTAGGAGGTTGTCATGAAACATGAACAGGTGGCCCATTTTACATGAGCAGTTGGCCCATTTGACATGAGCAGTTGACCCATTTTACATGAGCAGTTGACCCATTTCACATGAGCATTAGGCCCATTTTACATGAGCAGTTGACCCATTCTACATGAGCAGTAAGCCCATTTTACATGAGCAGTTGGCCCATTTCACATGAGCAGTTGGCCCATGTTACATGAACAGGTGGCCAATTTTACATGAGCAGTTGGCCCATTTTACATGAACAGGTGGCCCATTTTACATGAGCAGTTGGCCCATTTGACATGAGCATTAGGCCGATTTTACATGAGCAGTTGACCCATTTTACATGAGAAGTTGGCCCATTTTACATAAGCAGTTAGCCCATTTTACATGAACAGGTGGCCCATTTTACATGAGCAGTTGGCCCATTTTACATGAGCATTAAGCCCATTTTACATGAGCAGTTGGCCCATTTTACATGAGCATTAGGCCCATTTAACATGAGCAGTTGACCCATTTTACATGAGCAGTTGACCCATTTTACATGAGCAGTTGGCCCATTTTACATGAGCAGTTGACCCATTTTACATGAGCAGTTGACCCATTTTACATGAGCAGTTGACCCATTTTACATGAGCAGTTGACCCATTTTACATGAGCAGTTGGCCCATTTTACATGAGCATTAGGCCCATTTTACATGAGCAGTTGGCCCATTTTACATGAGCAGTTGGCCCATTTTACATGAGCATTAAGCCCATTTTACATGAGCAGTTGGCCCATTTTACATGAGCATTAGGCCCATTTAACATGAGCAGTTGACCCATTTTACATGAGCAGTTGACCCATTTTACATGAGCAGTTGGCCCATTTTACATGTGCATTAGGCCCATTTTACATGAGCAGTTGGCCCATTTTACATGAGCATTAGGCCCATTTTACATGAGCAGTTGACCCATTTTACATGAGCAGTTGACCCATTTTACATGAGCAGTTGGCCCATTTTACATGTGCATTAGGCCCATTTTACATGAGCAGTTGGCCCATTTTACATGTGCATTAGGCCCATTTAACATGAGCAGTTGACCCATTTTACATGAGCAGTTGACCCATTTTACATGAGCAGTTGACCCATTTTACATGTGCATTAGGCCCATTTTACATGAGCAGTTGGCCCATTTTACATGTGCATTAGGCCCATTTTACATGAGCATTAGGCCCATTTAACATGAGCAGTTGACCCATTTTACATGAGCAGTTGACCCATTTTACATGAGCAGTTGACCCATTTTACATGAGCAGTTGGCCCATTTTACATGTGCATTAGGCCCATTTTACATGTGCATTAGGCCCATTTTACATGTGCATTAGGCCCATTTTACATGAGCAGTTGACCCATTTGACATGAGCATTTAGACCATTTTACATTAGCAGTTGGCCCATTTTACATGAGCATTAGACCCATTTTACATGAGCAGTTGGCCCATTTTACATGAGCATTAAGCCCATTTTACATGAGCAGTTGGCCCATTTTACATGAGCATTAGGCCCATTTAACATGAGCAGTTGACCCATTTTACATGAGCAGTTGACCCATTTTACATGAGCAGTTGGCCCATTTTACATGTGCATTAGGCCCATTTTACATGAGCAGTTGGCCCATTTTACATGAGCATTAGGCCCATTTTACATGAGCAGTTGACCCATTTTACATGAGCAGTTGACCCATTTTACATGTGCATTAGGCCCATTTTACATGAGCAGTTGGCCCATTTTACATGTGCATTAGGCCCATTTTACATGAGCATTAGGCCCATTTAACATGAGCAGTTGACCCATTTTACATGAGCAGTTGACCCATTTTACATGAGCAGTTGACCCATTTTACATGAGCAGTTGGCCCATTTTACATGTGCATTAGGCCCATTTTACATGTGCATTAGGCCCATTTTACATGTGCATTAGGCCCATTTTACATGAGCAGTTGACCCATTTGACATGAGCATTTAGACCATTTTACATTAGCAGTTGGCCCATTTTACATGAGCATTAGACCCATTTTACATGAGCAGTTGGCCCATTTTACATAAGCATTAGGCCCATTTTACATGAGCAGTTGACCCATTTTACATGAGCAGTTGGCCCACATCTGAATAGTTGGCCCATTTTGCCTGGGCTGTAGGCTCCTTTCACATGAACAGTAGGCCCACTTTACCTGTCAAGGTGTCACATTTTGCCCAGAAAAGTTGGCCCATTTTACCTGAACATTAGACCCATTTTACCTGACCAGTTTTCCCATTTCATCTGAAAAGAGCAGCTTATACATTCTCACCATCTCACTAAAGTGATAATTCAACAATATTTTTACTGTTTTGCTTTGGATTTTGCATTTGTAAGTTTTGGGGCATTTGCGATAACATTTTAGGGGAAATTTGTTTTCAAAGTTGGAGAACGTTCTTGAGAAGTTCTGAATAATTTACATCTAATTTTAGGGGACTTTCATGTTGGAATTTTTAGATTTTATAATTAAAATGATTTATTGTTATCTTCATCCCCTTTGTAAATCATCTTGAAATAGCTTTGGTTATGAAAGGCACAAAAACCAAACATTAATTAACTGATTGACTGATTGATTAAGTTAAGTTCATATTTTAATCATGATCCACTTGAGAAAATGTTGTTTTTTTCTTAAATAGACTTTAATTGTCTTTACTTACATTTACAGACTAATGAACCATATATTTGATTTTTTTAGTCGTGAATTAGCTCTAAATCTATTAGCATAGTCTTATCTGTTCAACAAAGGGTTTTCTGACATAAAAATCTAATCCTGTCTGAAGTCGCTGCTTTAACTTAATGCTTTTATTGAACCATTGCTTTTTAAAACCCTTTCTCTGTTTCTGTTGAAATCCTTTTGAAGGATTTTCTACCAATCAGCCCTCCTATTACTGCTAAACACATCTAGATAAAGTTAATTACTGTTTTATATTCCTTTAGTTTTGTCCTGCAATTAATCTGAAACCAGAAATTAATATTCTGGTTTTTATGCTGCAAATCAAAGCGGCCTATCCTTCGACTGAAGCTCAAACTACAAATTTATGGCTTTTTAGGGCTAGTTTCTCTCTGTCAGAATTAAACTGAACATAGTTTTCAGGTTTCTCAGAGGATCTGAGGAGATCTGACTGTTAGGAGTGGAGGAAGAGGAGGCGTGATGAAGAGGAGCAGACCAGTCTGTGGGTGCAGAGTCCAAAATGGAGTGAGACATCTGTCTGTGAGGAAGCATCGAGGCTGGAAATGAAGGAGAGAGGAGATCAGAGAGGAAGAGAGCACACCAACACGAGCACGGACACGGACACGAGCACGGACACGAGCATGAACACGCCCGCCGGGAGCGAAAATGAAATTTTCCAGGCCGCTATTCCTGCAGCAAATTCAATTACTGTGGGCACTTGTACAAAGAGCTGTGACTTCCCTGATGCTGAGATTGGAAACGGCTGATGGCTGCAGACAGTGAAGAACACAACATGGCCGCCGCGTCTGCAGGTGGGGGGGTTGAGCACAGAAACAATAAGAGCGATCCGGACAGGTGGGGGGGGTTAGAGTGGAGAAAAGTTGTATGACATTATCTTCCTCTCATATAAAGTCAGAGAACAGAGCCGACATCAGCGCACGCCGCTCGTCCTCCATCACACGACCACGACGCACCTAAACACACCTGAGATGATGAATAGGAGCTGAGACAGGCCAGGATATTAACCTCACACCCCCCGACTCACAAACACACCTGGAGATAAACCCGCTGAGGTTTCAGCAGGTTCAGTTTGACCTGGAGAGCAGAGAGGAGACAAAAATAAAAACATTTTTAAAATAAATAAATAAATAAATGAAACATAAAAAAGAACCAATCAGGTAACGTGAATCTAGAACAAAATTAAATCTACTGGGTCACCTGACAATTTAATAAAATACAAAAATGAACCGATCAGGTAACACAAATTAAGAACAAAATAAAATCTCCTGTATCATCTGAAGATGTAATAAAATTAAAAAAAAAAAAAAAAAAATCAGACAACTCTATTTAGTATAAAATTAAATCTACTGGATCACCTGAAAAATTAATAAGATATAAAAAAGAACAAATCAGACGACTCAATTTAGTATAAATTCAAATCTACTGGATCACCTGATCATTTAATAAAATATAAAAACGAACCAATCAGACTCGATTTATATAGATTATATAGATTATAGATTAATATAGATTAAAACAGAAGGATCACCTGACAGTTTACTAAAACATATGAAAAAAAAAAAAAATTAACGGAATGTTGTATAAACTTTGATGACATCATCTTCAAAGACAAGGGTTGAAATGTTGGTGAAGCCAGGGATGTTGGGGTCTTTTTCCAACCATAAATCAGCCATTCGTTGGCATCTTTTGAAAGTGCTGGAGGAACTGGTGGAGAGTTGGGGTTTATCCCACTCATTGATATTTTTCAAGCAAATCCCCCACAATCCTAAGGCAAATTCCATAAAATTTACAACACATTCCCTAAAATTCCATAAAATGATGAAAAACTTCCCTAAACATCCAAACAAATGCTCTGAAATTTCAGTGCAGATTCTTGAACCTTCCACAGGAACGTTAGACACCCTGGTGTTCTCTGTTATCTGTTGATAATGTCTTAAATACGTTCTTTCTGCAGCAGCACTCGTCCCCGGCTGTCAGCGGTAAAATTATGCGTCTCTAGTAAAACCGTCCCCTCGCTCCCGCTCCCGCTGTCGGGCTTTGTCGAGCTTGGCTGTTCTCTGGAAAATGAGTGTCCTGTCTGGTAATCCCGCTCGCCTGCTCCTCATTCTCATTGTGTGCTTTTCCTTTAATTTCTCCTTTCTGCGGCACAAAGCCGCCGGCATTACCTGCGAGGAAGAGGGGATCTAAAGTATTTGATTCCAATTCCAGGCAAACCCTGAGGGGGACTTCATCAGCCCGGCAGCCCTCGTGTTTGAGAGCGGCGAGCCGGACGGCGAGGGGAGAGAAAAGCTATTAAAGTTGTATCTTAAAAGGTCAATAACATTGTCTGTAATGACTCTGACTGTTTAATCCAAATATATGGGTGTGCGGCTGAGCCCTGCTGCTGACATTGATAGACTTGAGTGGCAAGTGAAGGATCCTTCCTGTCAAAACATCCTCGGCTGAGCGGTAATGAGAAACGCCAGCTGAGTGTAAACTCTGCCGCCAAACGCCCGATTCTCCGTCTAATCAGTCAGCCTGTCAGGGCGTGAACCGCGGCGCGTTTTGTCTCCACAAGAGAGAAAATCAATACCAGATGATGCTACAAATCATGAGAAAGGTCCAATTACAGCAATTTTAAAATGATCTGGACAATAAAAAGACAAGATAATAAAATCAGGACAGCATGGAACGTCTGCTTTAAAAACGAACATAAAACAAGACGATGAAATGTGCACAAAAGACAGAATAACTGCAATGACAGGTAGTTTTATTTCTGACAAGATACTGGTGTGAGTAACGATAGCTTTCAGAATCTAGATTCTCATTTTAAATATTTATATGTGCAAAAAAATCACTATTGTAAAACGATAAATAATGTTCGCATAAATATATCCCAGTCTTCATTTAAGAGAGAAATTAGCCCTCAAGAAAACGTCTGAAAAATACAAAATATTGATCTAAAAACATCATAAAATTATTCAAAAAGATAAAAGTCAACTGATCATGTCTGGATTGTCTTCTTTGTTTTGTCTACAAAACAATGTATAAAAGATGATTTACAATTATTATTAAAAGTTTGAAATAAACATTAAAAAAAAGGTTAAATGGATAATTAAATATCAGTCTATACCACCTATAAATATCAGTCTAGATCAGCTGTAAATATCAGTCTAGATCAGCTGTAAATATCAGTCTATATCAGCTGTAAATATCAGTCTATATCAGCTGTAAATATCAGCCTATATCAGCTGTAAATATCAGTCTATATCAGCTGTAAATATCAGTCTATATCAGCTGTAAATATCAGTCTATATCAGCTGTAAATATCAGTCTATATCAGCTGTAAATATCAGTCTAGATCAGCTGTAAATATCAGTCTATACCAGCTGTAAATATCAGTCTATATCAGCTGTAAATATCAGTCTATATCAGCTGTAAATATCAGTCTAGAACAGCTGTAAATATCAGTCTATATCAGCTGTAAATATCAGTCTATATCAGCTGTAAATATCAGTCTATATCAGCTGTAAATATCAGTCTATATCAGCTGTAAATATCAGTCTATATCAGCTGTAAATATCAGTCTAGATCAGTTGTAAATATCAGTCTATACCAGCTGTAAATATCAGTCTAGATCAGCTGTAAATATCAGTCTATATCAGCTGTAAATATCAGTCTATACCAGCTGTAAATATCAGTCTATATCAGCTGTAAATATCAGTCTAGATCAGCTGTAAATATCAGTCTATATCAGCTGTAAATATCAGTCTATATCAGCTGTAAATATCAGTCTATATCAGCTGTAAATATCAGTCTAGATCAGCTGTAAATATCAGTCTATACCAGCTGTAAATATCAGTCTATACCAGCTGTAAATATCAGTCTAGATCAGTTGTAAATATCAGTCTATACCAGCTGTAAATATCAGTCTAGATCAGTTGTAAATATCAGTCTATACCAGCTGTAAATATCAGTCTATACCAGCTGTAAATATCAGTCTAGATCAGTTGTAAATATCAGTCTATACCAGCTGTAAATATCAGTCTATACCAGCTGTAAATATCAGTCTATATCAGCTGTAAATATCAGTCTAGATCAGCTGTAAATATCAGTCTATATCAGCTGTAAATATCAGTCTATATCAGCTGTAAATATCAGTCTATACCAGCTGTAAATATCAGTCTATACCAGCTGTAAATATCAGTCTAGATCAGTTGTAAATATCAGTCTATACCAGCTGTAAATATCAGTCTATACCAGCTGTAAATATCAGTCTAGATCAGTTGTAAATATCAGTCTATACCAGCTGTAAATATCAGTCTAGATCAGCTGTAAATATCAGTCTATATCAGCTGTAAATATCAGTCTATACCAGCTGTAAATATCAGTCTATATCAGCTGTAAACATCAGTCTATACCAGCTGTAAATATCAGTCTATATCAGCTGTAAATGTTGGTCTTTTTTGGCTGTAATTATTGACGTATTTTAGAAGTTAATGTTGGACTATATGAATGTAAATACTTGCAGCATATTGCAATAAGTTTCCTTTAATTCTTATGTTTGTTTTTTGACTAAGGTTTATTCTCTGATCTTTATTTATATATCATTTTTGTCCTTATTTCATATGTAAATTTTGGTATATTGGATGTTTACAGATATCAAATATGGTGCATCCCTTGCTGCAGGGCTAATGTTAATGTGTTTAATGGGCCGTTAATGAAGAAATTAAATGTTTTAAATACCCATCAGCCCTCTTCATCCCCTCATACTTCTCCGTGGTAATGTTCTTATTTCAGGTGTTAACGTCACACACATGAGGAGGTCTGATCTGATGTGGACGGCCGTGCTGTGGATGGCGAGCTGCCGTTTGTGTGTGAGGTTGATGGCTCTGTGTTTGGGAGATGGGATGATAGCTGGTTGTGTTTGTCCAGAGCTGAAACACACTGATATCATCTCTGCTGCTCTCGGGCAGCTAATGTGATATTTGCTGTCGCCCTGGCCTCCAAATCCGGTGTCAAGCGGCAGATCTCATCTGCAATGTAGGACAATTTCCGCAGATGTGAAAAGACAGTTTCTCCAGTCAATAGACTATAAATTGCACTTGGAAAATGGTATCATCTTAACTAAAGGTTATTCACTTTCCTCCCGGGGTGCAGAGGGTAACCCCTCCTTTTTTAATAATTTGTATGTTTAGTTGTTTGGTCGATCTCCTCTGCTCTTGTGATGTCTCATCGGAGAGCCCATCCATCAGCCTCGGCCCGCCTCAGATCTGCCGCTACAATATTACAGGTTATTAAAAGGCTGATCAGGAGGCAGCTGGCTCTGTGCTGGCTGAGGCCTCGCTTCTCATTTTCCGAGTGCACGGCCCCCGAAGCATAATCTAGTGATTCATCCCCCCCAGCCCTCCCCGTCAACAAGTGCCACCGCCTCCGTCTCCTCTCTGATGAAACGCTGTTTACTGAGAGCCGGCGAGCCGAGAAGACAGTTTCAGCTCACTTTCTCTTTTCTCAGAGTGACGAGTGACAAAAAAACCCCCCTCTTTTTATCTTTATTCAGCTTCATTGAAAAGGTGCTCGAGTTCATGTATGATGAAGAAAAACCATGAAAAACTACATAATCCCTGTCTGCAGGACAAAATCTAGATAATAAACATGGCCTGACAAACCCAGAGAATGGCCCCTAAAAAAACCCAGAGAATGGCCCCTGATAAACCCAGAGAATGGCCCCTGATAAACCCAGAGAATGGCCCCTGATAAACCCAGAGTCTGGCCCCTAATAAACTCAGAGAATGGCCCCTGATAAACCCAGAGAATGGCCCCTGATAAACCCAGAGAATGGCCCCTGATAAACCCAGAGAATGGCCCCTGATAAACCCAGAGTCTGGCCCCTAATAAACCCAGAGAATGGCCCCTGATAAACCCAGAGTCTGGCCCCTAATAAACTCAGAGAATGGCCCCTGATAAACCAGAGAATGGCCCCTGATAAACCCAGAGAATGGCCCCTGATAAACCCAGAGAATGGCCCCTGATAAACCAGAGAATGGCCCTTGATAAACCCAGAGAATGGCCCCTGATAAACCCAGAGTCTGGCCCCTGATAAACCCAGAGAATGGCCCCTGATAAACCCAGAGAATGGCCCCTGATAAACCCAGAGAATGGCCCCTGATAAACCCAGAGAATGGCGCCTGATAAACCCAGGGTTTGGCCCCTAATAAACCCAAAGAATGGCCCCTGACAAACCCAGGGTTTGGCCCCTGACAAACCCAGAGAATGGCCCCTGATAAACCCAGAGAATGGCCCCTGATAAACCCAGAGAATGGCCCCTGATAAACCCAGAGTCTGGCCCCTAATAAACCCAGAGAATGGCCCCTGATAAACCCAGAGAATGGCCCCTAATAAACTCAGAGAATGGCCCTTGATAAACCAGAGAATGGCCCCTAATAAACCCAGAGAATGGCCCCTGATAAACCCAGAGAATGGCCCCTAATAAACTCAGAGAATGGCCCTTGATAAACCAGAGAATGGCCCCTAATAAACCCAGAGAATGGCCCCTGATAAACCCAGAGAATGGCCCCTAATAAACCCAGAGAATGGCCCTTGATAAACCAAAGAATGGACCCTGATAAACCCAGAAAATTGACCCTGATAAACCCAGAGAATGGCCCCTGATAAATCCAGAGAATGGCCCCTGATAAACCCAGAAAATGGACCCTGATAGACCCAGAGAATGGACCCTGATAAACCAGAGAATGGACCCTGATAAACCCAGAGAATGGCCCCTGATAAACCCAGAGAATGGCCCCTGATAAACCCAGAGAATGGCCCCTGATAAACCCAGAGTCTGGCCCCTAATAAACTCAGAGAATGGCCCTTGATAAACCAGAGAATGGCCCCTGATAAACCCAGAGAATGGCCCCTGATAAACCCAGAGAATGGCCCCTGATAAACCCAGAGAATGGCCCCTGATAAACCCAGAGTCTGGCCCCTAATAAACCCAGAGAATGGCCCCTGATAAACCCAGAGAATGGCCCCTAATAAACTCAGAGAATGGCCCTTGATAAACCAGAGAATGGCCCCTAATAAACCCAGAGAATGGCCCCTGATAAACCAAAGAATGGACCCTGATAAACCCAGAGAATGGCCCTTGATAAACCAAAGAATGGACCCTGATAAACCCAGAGAATGGCCCTTGATAAACCAAAGAATGGACCCTGATAAACCCAGAAAATTGACCCTGATAAACCCAGAGAATGGCCCCTGATAAATCCAGAGAATGGCCCCTGATAAACCCAGAAAATGGACCCTGATAGACCCAGAGAATGGACCCTGATAAACCAGAGAATGGACCCTGATAAACCCAGAGAATGGCCCCTGATAAACCCAGAGAATGGCCCCTGATAAACCCAGAGAATGGCCCCTGATAAACCCAGAGAATGGCCCCTGATAAACCCAGAGTCTGGCCCCTAATAAACCCAGAGAATGGCCCCTGATAAACCCAGAGTCTGGCCCCTAATAAACTCAGAGAATGGCCCCTGATAAACCAGAGAATGGCCCCTGATAAACCCAGTGTCTGGCCCCTGATAAACCCAGAGAATGGCCCCTGAAAAACCCAGAGAATGGCCCCTGATAAACCCAGAGAATGGCCCCTGATAAACCAGAGAATGGCCCCTGATAAACCCAGAGTCTGGCCCCTGATAAACCCAGAGAATGGCCCCTGATAAACCCAGAGTCTGGCCCCTGATAAACCCAGAGAATGGCCCTTGATAAACCCATGTTGAATCATGAACTCTGACCTTAACTGAGTCAGTGAGGCCTGCAGGTCTTTGGGTTTTGTTCTGGGTTTGTCTGGGACCTCCTGGATGAGTCGTCCTTGTTCTCTTGGAGTCATGTTGGTAGGCTGGCCTCTCCTGGGAAGGTTCATTAGCATCACAGTTTTCCCCATTTGTGGCTAATGGCTCTCAGTGTGGTTGGCTGGAGTCCTAGAGCCTTAGAAATGTCTTTGTACCCGTTTCCAGACTGATAGATGTCAGAGACTTTGTTTCTCATGTGTTCTGGAGTGTCTGTAGAGGGCGCTATGATGTGTTGCATAACTGTAGATGTATAAATGAAAAACTTTGACTAAAATGTTTGAATAGTCTCAGCAGAAACTGCCTTTATTGTGTGTTTGAGTAAATGCCAGTCGTCTTTAAGAGCTGATAAACACGGTTAGTTTTAGAACAGAACATATGCAGACTTTCTTTAAGATCCACAGAGTACAACAGGAGCATTGTTCTTCTTTCTCTGTGCTTCTCTGCTCCATTTTTCAGCTCATGAAGAGAAATAATCAGACTCTAATCATGGTCCATAACAGAGATTTATGATGGATGTAACGAGGTTTTCAGTGGATCTGTAAAATATTGCTCTGATTACTCAGCATTAAAGAAATTAATGTCTTTATTGAAATTAAAATACAGCCTTATCACGCTGACAGGACTTAAATAATGACTGTGTCTTTATGTTGGCCTTACATTAATATTACTCTTTATCTCCATCCAGGATATTAATAATGGAAAAATGTGCGAATTAATACTTTTGATCATTAACCGTGTGCAGCTGTATGAGTGGGGGAAAACGCGCCCAGGTCGTCATTAATAACCATCATAAAACACACAAGTAGTGGCTCTTTGGTGCCTCATTGTTGATGATTTATCATGAATATTAATAACGCCAAATGGCGAATAAATGGCGCCGTTTAAATCCTCCTGGCCTGGACCATATACGTCCTGTCAGGGAGGAGCTGAGCCCCGAGAGGACGCATATTTCATCCACCATCGCTGTCACAGGAGCAGGGCCGTGATTTATTTTTATCCTGCTTTTGTCCCCACAGTTATCACGATTTAGAGGAACGTCCCTGTAAACCTGGACCCAAATACAGCCGGTCTCTGAATGATTAAAAAAAAAACACCACAGACATTTGAACTTACTAAAGCAACAGTTTGATTAGAACTGGACAACAGTTCTTTATTAAAGAAGGCAAAAAGACAGAAAGATTTATTTATTTATATTTATTTTTAAAGAAAGCATGTTGTCATCATTAGACCATTATTAGACCAACAGTCCCTTCCTCAGGTTCAGGGTCCTTTGTGGGCAGCTCTTGGAAGAGTGGGTGGAACTGGCATGGAGCACTCCTCACCAGTCCACTGACTTTTCCAAGAGTTGCCTGCTATGGACTGATGTTATTTGGCAAAAAAGGCTGGGAAAAGCCCCCAACGTCCCCAGCTTCACCAACATTCTGTTCTTGCCTTGAAAATGATGTAAGCATTTAAAGTTTTTTTAAACATTCTCATCTTGCCTTTGAATATGATGTCATTGTTTCAGGTTTTAGAAGGATTCTAGCCTTGCTTTTGAAGATGATGTCATCATTTCAAGTTTTAGAAGGATTAGAGCCTTGCTTTTGAGGATGATGTCATCCTTTAAAGTTTTAAAAACATTCCAGCCTTGCCTTTGAAGATGATGTCATCCTTTGAAGTTTTAAAAACATTCTATCCTTGTTTTTGAAGATGATGTCATCCTTTGAAGTTTTAAAAACATTCTAGCCTTGCCTTTGAAGATGATGTCATCCTTTGAAGTTTCTAAAACATTCCTTCCTTGCTTTTGAAGATGATGTCATCTTTTTAAGTTTCTAAAAATTCTAGCCTTGCCTTTTAGGATGATGTCATCCTTTAATATTTAAAAACATTCTAGCCTTGCCTTTGAAGATGATGTCATCATTTCAAGTTTTAGAAGGATTCTAGCCTTGCCTATGAAGATGATGTCATCCTTTGAAGTTTTAAAAACATTCCAGCCTTGCCTTTGAAGATGATGTCATCCTTTAAAGTTTTAAAAACATTCTAGCCTTGCCTTTGAAGATGATGTAATCTTTTTAAGTTTCTAAAACATTCCTGCCTTGCTTTTGAAGATGATGTCATCCTTTGAAGTTTTAAAGACATTCCAGCCTTGCTTTTGAAGATGATGTCATCCTTTCAAGTTTTAAAAACATTCTAGCCTTGCCTTTGAAGATGATGTCATCCTTTAAAGTTTAAAAATATTCCAGCCTTGCCTTTGAGGATGATGTCATCCTTAGAAGTTTAAAAATATTCCAGCCTTGCCTTTGAGGATGATGTTTTTGTGAATTCCTGCCTTGCTTTTGAAGCAAAGGTTGAATTTACCAACTGGCTCTTCTGATAGCGAATAATCCTGGACTGACATGACAGTGTCTTGTTGCTCTGATTGGCCCATAAAGAATGTGAATGTTTGTCCAATAACACTCAAAGTTTTTCTATGAAAGGCTGACCGTCTATGGGGGGGTTGTACAGATGGATGTGAAATAAATCCCATACCACAGAGATGTGAAGGAGTCAGACGTGTCGGGTTAGCCTATATTTACGGTTACTGTTCTGTTGCATGAATAAGTTGTCATAGTTTGGACAGGAAGGAGGAGCTGTGGTCATTTAAAGTTGCAGAGAAACTCCCAAAATACTCAGATTAGTTAAATGCAGAGCAGAGGTTTCTTTTTTTTTAAGAGATTCTCCTACTTTTTCTAAAAGTTTCTGACTTATTTGACAAATTTAACCAGGGCAGTCAGTTTTGGTTTCTGGGATCTAAACTCTTAAAGTTCTGGTTCTTTCTGGTACTAAGGTTGTAACGGTCCACAAAGGTAGGGGCAGTTTGTACCTTGGTGTTGGCTCTGGGTTTGGTTCAGCAGGTAATACAACATGCATATGACTAGGGTTGTCTTATTCACTGTCTGAATCCCTCTCATGCAGTAACATGGGTCCCAGCTCTCTGGAGTGTTGGGTTAATAGTCTACAGCAGAAGGGACGACGTCTGCAGGTTCTCATTCATCCGGGTCATGGTTTTCCAATCTTCAGCAGTGATACTCAACATGAGGCTCTTTTGTGTCTCAATTTTAAATTTTATTCCCCAGAAACCTTAGGAAATGGAAACGTTGACCTCAGAAGTTATCCATTGCAGGTCACATTGATCAGTTTGTTTCAGTGGGCTTTGTCAACCATTGTTATTATTGTTATTATTATTGTCTGTATATTTCTGTTACCCTTATTTGCATTTTGTTTTTTGCCAATTTTAATCCATTTTCACTACTTTAAACCTGTTTTTGACACGTCTTTTGCCACTTTTATCCCATATTTAAGATTTTTTCACCAGTTTTTGCCTCTTTTACCCTGATTTTTGCTTTTTTTTCTAATGATCTGCCCATTGAAGCTGCCTAAATGCTCCTCTTTTCCCATTTTTGCCACTCTTTGCTTCTTTTTGCCCATTCTTCCTACCTTGTCTGTTTAGTCAGATTTGCTGTTTTTTGACCATTTTTGTCACCTGTAACTTTTTTTGGTAACTTTTCACCAATCTTTGCCACTTGCTGCCCTTTTCTGCCACTTTTAACCTCGCCATTTTATTCCTACTTTACCCCTTTTTGCTCATTTTTGCCCCTTTTTTGCCGCTATTTAACCTTTTTAGCCCCCTTTAACTTATTTTTATTGACACTTTAATCAGTTTTTGCCACTTTTCACCTCTTAGACTGTGGCTCTTGCGAAGGCATTTTTCAACAGTTTGGCTCTTTGGTTGAGTAATGCTGGTCTAGAGCACTGGTTCTCCACGTTGGGGTCGGGACCCCAATGGGGGTCGTGAGACACTGAGAGGGGTCTCCAGATGCCTTTAAAAAGTGGGGAGTATTTTTTAAATGATATTAAACTATATCAGTTAGCCATTGCAATGCAAAGATCTGCATGGAATTTTTCAAATGTAAAATAAAAATGTTTTATCAGTAGCATCCTGAATAACTGTTCCCTCATTTGGGAGCTGAAAAGCGTTTCAAACTGTTATGGTTTTTTTTTTATTGAAAATATCTATTTGTGCCACTTTTCCTACCCATTTTTGCCACGATCTTTGGAAACTTTAATCAATTTTTGGACAATTTGGATCCTTTTTTGCCACTTTTTACCCACATTAGCCACTTTATACCAATTCTGCCTTATTTTCACCCGTTTTCATCTCTTTTTCCCACCAATATTAACACATTTTAACACACTGTTTACACTTTTTTTTGTCATTTTTTGCCTATTTTTGCTTCTGTTGACCCATTATCAGCACAGTTAGCCCCTTTAAACCACTATTGATGCCCATTTTTGCCCATTTTAATCACATTTCACTATTTTTGATGCCCATTATGCAAGTTAAACCCATTTCTGCCAATTTGTGCCTATTTTTCTGCTTCAGTTTACCCATTTCTGCCAGTTCCAACCACTTTTTTCTTTTTTAAAATCCCATTTCACCAATTTTCTACCTGTTTTTGCCACTTTAACCCATTATCGCCAGTCTTTTCTTATTTTTGTACTACTTTCTACTTTTTAAATCCCATTTCACCACTTTCCCCGCCAATTTTAGCACTTTTTAACCCACTTTGATTCTGTTTTTAAGAAAATGGGTTTACATATTTACAAAGGCTTTCTACTAAGGCACAAATGAATAAGAGAAGGTATTTGGGATATTTGTAGCTTTGGTTAGAGTGGTTATTATTCAGGTTAAATGTAGCATAACTTAAACATGGGTCCCAGAAAGTTTATGAGCCTTATGAGCAGCCTTGTCTCCACATGTGGGGGTCCAGGGTCCCCGGTCCTTGGCCCCTTTATTTTGGGGGTTGTGGGCTGAAAAGGTTGCGAGGCCCTGGTCTAGAGGAAGGTCTGGGTAGCAGTCGGCCGTTCTTACCTGCAGAGAGGTTCCTCCATGTAAATCTGAGACCAGTGGAGTCTTTAAGGCCAGCTGTGCTTCCTAAGGTGAACTTTCTTTGGTGTTATTTTTGCTGATTTGTTCAGAGGTTGCTCTGTTCTCCCGTCCTGCTGCTCTCAGGCATAAAACGATAAAACCTGATAAACTCCTCTGGGACATGAACTATCTAATGGAGCCTATTTCTGCTACTGTAGTAAACCCGTGTGCTCAGCCCGCCGCCCCGCCACAGATTTATTTCCAACGAGCGTCCCGGGGCGGTGCCACTGGTGTTACGATGACCCCATACATCACACCTCGTGTGAGCACATATTAAGTGCTTTTCTCATCCCCCCGCCCGCCCATTAAAAGTAAATAATCCGCAGAGAATGAGGCATTTGTGGAGGAGCGGGGCGATTCTTCACAGGTGACAGGTATCTGTTTGTACAAAGGTGCTGGAGGAGGAAGAGGAGGCGGCGAGGAATGATGATGTGAGGGGAGTGAATGTCCCGTCTGCTGGGAGCGTTTAAATAAAGATTGCACCTTTAAAGAGGAATTAAAAGTCTGTGTTAAATCCAGCACCTTTTAAAGCTGTGAATTAAAAACAGAATCAGCGTTCACTTCATTAACACAAATTTCTTAATGAGCGCCCCAGAGAGAAACAAGGAGGCAATCAGTAATTAAGCGCCGTCGTCAGCGGAGGATCAATTAAGATGATGCAGCTGCATGGCGTTCATGTTTCTGCATATTTATGGCGCCGATGCGTCCCATACGCTGGCGATAAATCACAGACCTTTATGAAGTGAAGCCTTGCTTTTATGGCAGCGTATTATGTCATGTTCGATGTCTGAGGTGTCGCAGGAGTGAGGGAGAGGCCGAGCTCGTTATTTATGACCACTTCCTGTCAGCTCAGACACAGCTGCTGCAGGCGTGCGGGACCAGGATATTGACCATACAATCTCTCTCAAACGTCCACTTCTCACCGTGACGCTTCGATCGATGCAGGGAGGGAAATGTGTTTATGATCCCGCCGACGACCACGGCCGCTAACAACGCCGCCGCGGTTCACAGTGGGGTCTCTGCAGGGTCATGTGGACCTGGTACTGGAGCACATGCACGCATGATTTCAATGTCACAACCCTGATTCCACAAAAGTTAGGACGCTGTTTCAAAACCCAGCAGAAACAACCAGGAGGAGACCAGCTGATGGAGAGGAATGTTGTCCCATTCTTGAATGATGTAGGATTCTAGCTGCTCAACAGTTCTGGGTCTTCAGGACCCGGACTCTTCTCCTGTGAAGCCATGGTGTTGTGATGGATGTGGTCTGTGGTTCAGCGTGGTCTAGCTGACAGAGACATTGTCTGGATGGGAGCAGATGTTGCTCTAAAACAGCGTTACTCAACCAAAGAGCCAAACTGTTGAAACATACATCTGCAAGAGCCACGATGTAAGCGGTCAAAAGTGGCAGTTAAAAGAAGTTAGAGGTGGCAAAAGTGGTCAAAAAGCAGCAGACACTGGGAGGAAAGTGGTCCAAATTTGTCAAAAAGTGGCAAAAATCGGAAGAAATGGGAAAAAGTGGCAAAAATAAGCAAAAATGGGCAAACACAGAAGGAAAAGCGGCAAAAAAATGAGTTACAGGTGGCAAAAATGGTCCAAAAGTGGCAAAAACATGGCAACAAATTAGTCAAAAGTGACTAAAATGGGCAAAAACCTGATAAAAGGTGAAAAAAATGGGAATTAAGCACAATTTAACTGCAAAAGGCAGCTTAAATGGGTGAGATGTGGCAAAAAGGTGAAAGGGGCAAAAAATTGCAAAAAGGATAAAAGTGTCAAAAATGGGTGAGATGTGATTAAAAAAAAAAAAACTGTTACAGATGGCAAAAATGGTCCAAAAGTGATAAAAACAGAGGCAAAAAAGTGAGTGAAAAAGTGACTAATATGGGTCAAAATCAGCAAAAAGGTGGGAAAATGGGAAATAGTTGGAATGTAATTGCAAAAGGCAGCTTAAATGGGCAAAAGGTAGCAAAAAAGGAAAAAAGGGGCAAAAAATTGCAAAAAGCAGAATAAAAGTGTCAAAGAGAAGCGTCAAAAATGGGAATAATGTTTAAATTCAGACATAAAAGAGCCAGACGCCGAGTATCACTGCTCTAAAAGCTCTCTCTACTTCTCAGCATTGATAGTTCCTCTCCAGATGTTAGAGCTGCCCACATAGGCACTAATGCAACCCCATCCCATCAGAGATACAGGCTTGAGACCTGACAGCTGGATGCTCCAGATCCTCTGTAGTCCACAGAACAGTTTTCCATGACTCCTCTGACCACAGAACAGTTTTCCATGATTCCTCTGACCACAGAACAGTTTTCCATGTTTCCTCTGACCACAGAACAGTTTTCCATGATTCCTCTGACCACAGAACAGTTTTCCATGACTCCTCTGACCACAGAACAGTTTTCCATGTTTCCTCTGACCACAGAACAGTTTTCCATGTTTCCTCTGACCACAGAACAGTTTTCCATGACTCCTCTGACCACAGAACAGTTTTCCATGACTCCTCTGACCACAGAACAGTTTTCCATGTTTCCTCTGACCACAGAACAGTTTTCCATGACTCCTCTGACCACAGAACAGTTTTCCATGTTTCCTCAGTCCATGTTAAATGAGCTTTGGTCCAGAGAAGACGGACCATGGTGTTTCTGGATCCTGTTCACATATGGCGTCTTCTCTCCATGATCCAGCTTTAACTGTCATTGGTGGATGGCACGGCCAACTGTGTTGACAGACGATGATTTCTGGAATGTTCCTGAGCCCATGCAGTGATTTCACTACAGAATCATGCCTGTTTTTAATGCAGTGGCCCCTGAGGGCCCTTCAGCCTCGTCCCTTGCTCTCAGAGGTTTCTCCAGATTCTCTGAATCTGTTGATGATATTATGACTGTAGCTGGAGGAGATTCACAGACTCTGCCTCTCTAAAATGCTCCTCCAGCAGTTTTTCATTAGTACCACTTACTTTTCCAGCCTTTTCCCCCGTCTCTGCTTTTTGGAGATGTTTTGCTGCCATCAGATTCAAAATGAGCTCATGTTTTTCATGAAATGGTAAAATGGGGTGCGGGTGGCCTGTAGTGGTTGAAGGTTTGACTCTGGTCTGTGGCCTTTCCTGCATGTTCTCCTGTTTCTGGTTCCTCTAAAAGCCTGAAAAGAAATTAAAAAATAAGAAAAATGTTTTTATTTATATTTTACATTGGAATTGTGGAAGTTTTCAATTGGATATTTGACTGTTTGGCCTCCTTTCTCTTGTTAACCCTTGAGAGACCTCAGGGACATTTTTAGTGATTCCTGTGGCTGTGTTAGATGAATATAGCTCAAATCCACTGGAGAATTTTCATTTTTAAATTTTTAGAATTATCATCTCAGTTCCTTAAATTAGCCTAAAATAACCTTTTTGGTCCCACATTTACCTGAACATAAACTTGTGCATTCCTTTATTCTAACATTTCATTTTGGACTGCTAGATTTTAATTTTAATTTTTATATTTTTCCACTAGATGGCGCTACTGTTCCCATTCAAAGTGTGCTGAAAAATTTCCCTTTTTTACTGTTTTCTGCGAGGTGGCCTCACTACTGAAATAAGTGTGTGTCACTATTAATATAGAACAGGGGTGTCAAACTCAAGGCCTGGGGGCCAAATCCGGCCTGTGGTACAGTTACACTCGGCCCGCTGGATGATGTCATGTTCTTGTTATAACGCCCTAAAATATAAAAATGGAAACTTAACCTCAATTATATCAAAAAACCTTCAGTCATAAAAACGTGAAAATAAAACTTAAAAATAATTATATAAAAAAGAAATGAGGGAAAAGAAATTCATTTGTTTTCATTTAATATTTTACATTTTTCATCACACAATTATGACTTCAGTCTAGAATTATGACTTTTTTCATATTTTGACCATTTACATTTATTATTTAGACTCATATTTTACCTTTTTTAGGTGCACTATTCTAAATTCTAAGTCAGATTTTTGCCTTTAAAACATGTCTGTGACGTTCTTTTTTATATATTTGCCTTTTAAACGCATTATTTTAACATCTTATTTCTTGTTTTAATCTTTTGCGCTAATAAGTTTGACTTTTTATCTCAGATTGTGAGCCTTTAAACTCATCATTTTGACTTTTTAAATCTCAGAATCATTGATCATCAGTGCTAGTTTTAGTTAAATGTGGACCCTGTCAGGCCCTCAGGTTAGACCTTAAGTCAGAGTGTGATTAATTTGACGCCCCTGATGTAGGATAATAGTGTGTATTTAGTGATTTTGCTCTATTGAAACAGTGGAGTTGTGTAAAAATACTGGCCTTTAAAGGGTTAAAATCCTAAAAATGTAGCTGATATTTGGTATGTATGTTTGAGGCTGAGGTAGTTTTAAAAGACTTGACTTGTTTAAAGTGGAAATTTTATTAATATTTATATTTTTCCAGCAGTTTTTGGGAAGTGGACGTTTTTTGTCCTTAGGGGGAAATGCGTCGGGATATTAAAGGACCTCTTCAGGGTTAACTGTGTGGTCGTGTTGAAACTGTAGGTATGATGCTAACGCTCCTGTCGGCGCCATGGTGGCGAGTTTATGTCATGTTTATAAAGTGCGTCTGCTCTGATAAATGATGAATGTGGACGACAGAGCAGAAAGCTCTGCAGCATTGAAAAGCCTCAAGGAGGAGGAGGGGTGGCGGTGTGTCGTGTCAGGAACTTTTAAACACCGAATGGTTCTTCAGAAACTCACCTTACACTGGCGTCCTGCAGAGCGCGGCCCCTGACCGGCCCCGGGGCCCCCGACATGATTGCTTTTGTTCTGCTGAGAATATTTAAATGGGCCGTTATAAAGGCGAGGAGTGCGGGTCGTAACACGCCGATTCTTCCTCTGTGCTACAGACGCGGCGAGCGTGCGGGGTCACGGCTCGGCGGTTAACAAAGCCCGGCGCCGCCACAATGAGCCGCACTGCACACTCACTGCAATTTAGCTTGAGTAATAGACGGAGGTCACGCTGGGTCACTTTCAATTTCCACCGGCAGCCGGGAAAAATGAAAACAAGTCATTTGCACAAATCTGAATAATTCAGTGGGAGATGAAAATATGAGGAGGATAAAGGAGGAGGAGGAGCAGACACTGTTGCATCTGAGCGTTAATGACGGCCGTCCTCGTCGCCGCCGTCCTCGCCGTGTAGAAAGGCTAATGATGAATCTGACAGACGATATGAATCCAGATGTAAGAAGAAAGCGTCTCTTTCTCTGCTGCCTCTAGTGAGCTTTTAAACTTATCATAAATGTATTAAGATTGCAGCGGGCCATGAAACAGCTGTAGACAATTAATCTTCTGCAAATCTTATCCCAGGAATTGGTTTCTGCAGAGGAACATCTGCTGCGAGGGGCGATTATTCACGGGCCGCGCTCAGCCGCCGCGCTTTATGCACGAGCCACAATCATCGCCAATGAAGTAAAAATTTATAGTTTTCCCTGTTCAGTAAAAATAACATTCAGCAGCATTAAAACATCATCCATCAACATTGTCCGGGGGCCCGGGGCCATCCGCCGCACACAAATTAAAAAGTATTCATTCTGCAGAGAAGTTGCAGAGCGCGCTGCTCTGCTGAGCTCATGTTTTATTTCTTTATTTCTTCCCCCGCCGCCGAGCGATGAGATTGGAGACGGGGGGCTGCTCGCTGTTTGCTCTGGTTGGAGGGAGAGGAGAGATGAACCCCGTCCCCCCGCTCCCCGCCCGCCCCGGAGACGCTGATCAGAAAGTGCACGCCGTGATGGATGACGCTCTGCATGGACCTGCCAAATATGAACTTGGAATCAAATCAAGATGTGTAATTTTCTTTGAGGGGTGAAAAGACGCTCCACAGTTTAGAGAGGAGCAGAAACGGCGGCACAGATGATGAGAGCGTTTTATTAGCGTGTTTACATTTAACCTGTATGTGCACGCTCCTTTATATCTCAGTCTGCAGGTCAGAAACACTCAGGGCTTCATCATCATCATCATCATCATCATCATCACTACATCCTGTCCTAGCTTAGTTAGATAGTTTCATTCAGTGCTCTGAATCAGTCTGCTCCATTCTGCAGCTGTAAATATTTCCTCCTGTAACTTTCAGTTTCCTGGTGAAAACATCAGGATATCTGGAGCTTTTATTTTGAAGGGGAAGGAACAGAAGTATTGATCTTTATAATGTTAACGGTGAGACTGTACCATTAATGCTCAGTCTTCAGTACAACGCTAGTTAAAATGTCTAATTAGAGCCTGGAAATGCTTTAATTTAAACCTTTTATTCTTATCTTTTTATACTAAATGTTTATTTCCTCTACATTGGTCCTCATTTATCAAACTTGCGTAGAAATCTTCTTACACCAAGGTCCATGTGTGACTTGGGAATTCAGCCAATCACAGCGTACGAATGAGCCGGTGTGATCATAAACAAAAGCCACATCCCTGTATATTCACGGTTTGGCCTCTCTCTCAGAGTTTAACGTTAAGGTTCATAATACCTCAGAGAAACCGGATCCTGTATCCTGGTTTCAGTCTGCAGGTCAGAGCAGAAGAGGAAAATTAAAGACTTGTTGTTTTTGGCCGTAACAAAAGAGAATCAGAAAGTCTACGAGTAGAAGGAGATCTGAACTCCAGCTGATAGAGAATATTTTATTCATACATCAGTGATATTTACATTTTAACAACGGGACATTATCTCAATGATTTATGTTCAGATTATAATCTAAAAGATATTCTTCACATTTGGATTTTAAAAACCTGCTCAGCTTTTTTGGCTCTTAAAGAAGCAGCATGTTAACAGGGGAGGCCGGCCTGAAACGGCTCCAGGCTGAGAGGAGAGCGGCAGTGAGAGCTCAGTCTGAGGTATTATTATTCATGTAGGCTGATTCTGAGTGTCAGTGATATGCTGGTTTACAGAGCAGATAAACGGCTTTTCTCTGAATGTTCAGGAGACTTAGAAGAATACTTTAAATATCCAGAAGGGAATTAAACAAATAAAAAAATGAAAATATTTCTATTTCTAGTCTGAAAAGAATTTGTGTGAAACACATCATTCATAATTCTCCCAATTTAGAGTGTTAGTCGAACGGGGAATTATGCAGAAACACAAAGAACCCTGCAGAAGCACAAGGAAACCAGAGGACGCACAAGGAAACACAAGGTAGCATGAGGAAACACAAGGAAGCATGAGGAAACACAAGGAAGTATGCGAAAACACAAGAAAGCATGTGGAAACACAAGGAAGCATGAGGAAACACAAGGAAGCATGTGGAAACACAAGGAAGCATAAGGAAGTATGAGGAAACACAAGGAAACCAGCAGAAACACAAGGAAGCATAAGGAAACACAAGGAAGTATGAGGAAACACAAGGAAACCAGCGGAAACACAAGGAAGCATGAGGAAACACAAGGAAGCCACTGGAAACACAAGGAAGCATAAGGAAACACAAGGAAACAAGTGGAAACACAAGGAAGCATGTGGAAACACAAGGAAGCATGAGGAAACACAAGGAAGTATGAGGAAACACAAGGAAACCAGCAGAAACACAAGGAAGCATAAGGAAACACAAGGAAGTATGAGGAAACACAAGGAAACCAGCGGAAACACAAGGAAGCATGAGGAAACACAAGGAAACCACTGGAAACACAAGGAAGCATAAGGAAACACAAGGAAACCAGTGGAAACACAAGGAAGCATGAGGAAACACAAGGAAACCACTGGAAACACAAGTAAGCATAAGGAAATACAAGGAAGTATGCGGAAACATGAGGAAACACATG
The DNA here is from genome assembly GCF_018320785.1 of Cheilinus undulatus. Classification (NCBI taxonomy): domain Eukaryota; kingdom Metazoa; phylum Chordata; class Actinopteri; order Labriformes; family Labridae; genus Cheilinus; species Cheilinus undulatus. Next base: position 1,457,864 of record NC_054881.1, read on the forward strand.
GACGCGTGGGGAAACATGTAGAGGCTGGTATTAAGGGGTTAATTTAGTTTAAGGATCTCTTCACTGAGCACCTTTCATTAGGCACAAGTATTTGTTTTTATTTATATCCTTGGCCAAATTTTAGATCTGCTTTATAAGAGAACAATAGTACACTTCACCTCTATGCAGACAACTCACTGATTTATATATCTCCTTTACCAAAAACACCACTTCTTAATGTTTACATTTAAAGGCAGATAAATGTCTGAATTTAGTGAACTCTGGTCACTCTTTCTGGTTACTCACTGGTTTTCAAACTTTAGTGGAAAGAAAGTCAGACAGGAAATTAAAAGTAGAAACTTTGCATAAAGCCAGCGCGGCACAGTGAGGCGTGGAGCTGACTTCCGTGGGATTGTAATCTGAGCGTTGCGCGTGCAGATTGATGGAGCTGGTGCTGGTGTTCATCAGCAGCTGGTGTAATCTCACAGATGGTGGAATCTTTCAGAGCCGAGGCTGAGAGCTGGAGACGAGCCAGACGCTTCTTTAACGCCGCTCCCATCATCTGTAACTTTGGCTGCATGTCAGACGTTTTGATTTTTAAACACGGCAGAGAGAAAAATATTCTGGTAATCAATCCTCATCGCTGTATCCGAGAGTTATTCAGAGGAATAATTAAAGTTATTGATCAGTGGAGGAAACAATAGAGAAGATTAAATCATGTTTAAAGGAGGAACTTCTGTTAGAGACGAGGAAAACACCAAAACAACAGCGATCAACACCAGGGAATGTCTGATATTAATAGTGGGAAGAGAACAGCATCATCAGAGGAGGCTGGAGAGGAGGTTTGACACGTTTAAAAAGCTTTGAATGATTCTGTTTCTCAAGTCTAACAGAAACATTCACCGCTATAGATGATAGCATTCTAGCTAGTAAAGATAGGCTGTTAGCTTAAAGCTCAAACAACAGTCTCAGAAGCTAACCAGGTCTAAAATATGTCAGTTAGAGGTTGTGGAAGCCAACATTTGTGTTACATTAAATACATATATATATTTATGAAGTATGATTGATGGTGATCTTCATAAACACTGATTAAAACATTCAGTATATGTCAGAAGTTTCCTTCTCCTGAAATCTTCTTGAGTTTGTTTAAACATAAACTGGGTGGTCTGGGCCTAAGGAGGCAAGACTCAGTCCCAAATCACCACTTAGTCCTCGTTTCCTCATGATTCCACAGGTTTCCATGTTTCCTTGTGTTTCCCCATGTTTCCTTGTGTTCCTACTTGTTTCCTTATGTTTTCCTGTGTCCCTGTGCTTCCAGGTGTTGGGACTTACCTGGCTAAATAAAGGTTAAATAAAAAATAAAATAAATAAAATTATGTTTCCTTGTCTTTCTCCTTGTTTCCTCGTCTTTCTCCTTGTTTCCTTTTCTTTTTCCTTGTTTTCTTGTGTTTCCTTGTCCTTCCATGTATTTCATTGTCTCTCTCCTTATTTCTTTGTTTCTCCTTGTTTCCTTGTCTTTCTCCTTGTTTCCTTGTCTTTCTCCTTGTTTCCTTTTCTTTTTCCTTATTTTCTTGTGTTTCCCTGTGCTTCCATGCCTTTCCTTGTCTTTCTCAAAATTTCTGTTTCCCCTTGTTTCCTTGTAATTTCCCATGTTTCCTTGTGTTTCTCCTTGTTTCCTTGTCTTTCTCCTTGTTTCCTCGTGTTTCTCTGTGTCCCTGTGCTTCCATGTGTTTCCTAATGTTTCCTTGTGTTTCTTTTTGTTTCCTTGTCTTTCTCCATGTTTCCTTGTGTTTCCCCGTGTCCCTGTGCTTCCATGTGTTTCCCCATGTTTCCTTGTGTTTCTTCTTGTTTCCTTGTGTTTCCCTGTGTGCTTCCATGTGTTTTCCCATGTTTCCTTGTCTTTCTCCTTGTTTCCTTGTGTTTCTCTGTGTCCCTGTGCTTCCATGTGTTTCCTCATGTTTCCTTGTGTTTCTTTTTGTTTCCTTGTCTTTCTCCTCGTTTCCTTTTCTTTTTCCTTGTTTTCTTGTGTTTCCCTGTGCCCCTGTGTTCCCTTATGTTTCCTTGTCTCTGTCCTTATTTCTTTGTTTCTCCTTGTTTCCTTGTCTTTCTCCTTGTTTTCTTTTCTCTTTGTTTTCTTGTTTCCCTGTGCTTCCATGTGTTTCCTTGTCGTTCTCCTAATTCATTGTTTCTCCTTGTTTCCTTGTCTTTCTCCTTGTGTCCTTGTGTTTCCCGATGTTTCCTTGTGTTTCTCCTTGTTTCCTTGTGTTTCTCCTTGTTTCCTTGTCATTTCCCATCTTTCCTTGTGTTTCTCCTTGTTTCCTTGTCTTTCTCCTTGTTTCCTCTTGTTTCTCTGTGTCCCTGTGCTTCTATGTGTTTCCTCATGTTTCCTTGTGTTTCTCCTTGTTTCCTTGTCTTTCTCCATGTTTCCTTGTTTTTCCCCGTGTCCCTGTGCTTCCATGTGTTTCTCCATGTTTCCTTGTGTTTCTTCTTGTTTCCTTGTGTTTTCCTGTGTGCTTTCATGTGTTTCCCCATGTTTCCTTGTGTTTCTTCTTGTTTCCTTGTGTTTTTCTGTGTCCCGGTGCTTCCAGGTGTTTCCTTATGTTTCCTTGTCTTTCTCCTTGTTTCCTTGTCTTTCTCCTCGTTTCCTTTTCTTTTTCCTTGTTTTCTTGTATTTCCCTGTGTACATGTTCCATGTGTTTCCTTGTCTCTCTCCTTGTTTCTTTGTTTCTTCTTGTTTCCTTGTCTTTCTCCTTTTCTTTTTCTCTTTGTTTTCTTGTTTCCCTGTGCTTCCATGTGTTTCCTTGTCGTTCTCCTAATTCTTTGTTTCTCCTTGTTTCCTTGTCTTTCTCCTTGTGTCCTTGTGTTTCCCCATGTTTCCTCGTGTTTCTCCTTGTTTCCTTGTCATTCCCCATGCTTCCTTGTGTTTCTCCTTGTTGTCTTGTGTTTCCCCATGTTTCCTTGTGTTTCTCCTTGTTTCCTTGTCTTTCTTCTTGTCTCCTTGTCTTTCATCATGTTTCCTTATGTTTCATCTTGTTTCCTTGTATTTTCCTTTGTCCCTGTGCTTCCATGTGTTTCCTTGTCTATCTCCTAATTTCTTTGTTTTTCCTTGTTTCCTTGTCATTCCCCATGTTTCCTTGTCTTTCTCCTTGTTTACTTGTGTTTCCCTGTGCTTTCATGTGTTTCCTTCTCATTCTTTGTTTCTCCTTGTTTCCCTGTGCTTCCATGTGTTACTTATTTCCTTGTCTTTCTCCTTGTTTCCTCATATTTCTCCATGTTTCCTTGTCTTTCTCCTTGTTAACTTGTCTTTCCCCATCTTTCCTTGTGTTTTTCCTTGTTTCCTTGTCTTTCTCCTTGTTTCCTCATGTTTCCCCATGTTTCCTTGTCTTTCTCCTTATTTCCTTGTCTTCCCCATGTTTCCTTGTCTTTCTCCATGTTTCCTTGTCTTTCTCCTTGTTTACTTGTCTTTCTCCATGTTTCCTTGTCTTTCTCCTTGTTTCCTCGTGTTTCCCAATGTTTCCTTGTCTCTCTCCTTGTTTCCTCGTGTTTCCCAATGTTTCCTTGTCTTTCTCCTTGTTTCCTCGTGTTTCCCAATGTTTCCTTGTGTTTCTCCTTGTTTCCTTGTGTTTCCCAATGTTTCCTTGTCTTTCTCCTTGTTTCCTTGTGTTTCCCCATGCTTCCTTCTGTATCTACATTAAATGGACTCTCTTATTCACCTCGACCTCACACTAATATTTCTGGGCCTGCAGGAAAAACTTCCAGCTGAAGTCAGATTGATCTGTTTGTGTTTTTGCTGCTCACCCTGAAAATGTTAGAGGTGTCTGGAGGTAGAAAATCATGTTCTAGCAATATTTTTTACAGCCCCCCCTACTGGCAATCAATCAGTCAAACATTTTTATATAAAACAATGCAATACAAAGAGTTTTAAATACAAGAAGCAGATCCAGAATAAATCTATAGATGACCCCAGCATCCAAACCCAGAGTTGAAAATGTCAAAGAAAGGATGGGTAAATAAAACAGGTACTCCTTTATTCTCTAATACGGCAGAGAACATGTTTCTTCTACACGCTTAAATTTGAGCTTTAAAGCAGCAAATCACAGATCTGTTCTCTTTCACCCAGAATTAAAGCATCGACCTTCACTAACACTTCCTCTATCGCCCTAAAACATGACCAGGTAGAAGTTTCAAAAAGCTCAAACTCATGAAGATATTCAGAGCTGGGACATCGCCAAAGAGGGCCACCTCTGTGTAATATTAGGTGACCCTGGGGTGGCTTATTATACAGGGAATTATGAATTATGATGTTTTATTAAAGATTATTACAGATTCAGATAAGATAAGGAGGGAATTTACAAGCTATAAAGTAATTAGAATGAGCTCCACCTTTAGCAGCAGCTGCATTTATGCAGCCATTATTATTATCAAACAATCAGAGCTTTAATATGCTGCAGGAGGCACAGGTAAGAAGACTAATGCATGGTTTTAGTGGGATTAAAACATTCTTTTATTTACTATCTAGCTCAGGGGTTCTCTAATGCTGAGGCAGGTCTAGGTGTGCACACATCATGGACTCTGCTGATAATGCTGTGATCCTTGCAGAGACTCCAGATGGTTTTTCTCTAAACTCTGAGTGAGGAGGCTGAAACGTTGGGAATGCTCGTCTCAGACCAAAACCAAGATCCAGGAATTTGGGGATGTTGTGGAGCAGCTCTCCTTTCTTGGCAGTGTGATCCATCGATCCGTGGAGGGGTCAGCTGGGAGGATACCTGGAGAGATGGGGCATGGTCCTGGACCAGGCCTGGATGATGGCCATCAGGAGGTTAGAGCAGTCCAGGACCAAGGCTGACACGATGAAGTGCTAAACCGGCATCTGCTCCCACACCTGACCAGACCTGTAATGGTTCATGTCTTTGGAGTGTTGAAGCAGCAGTGACATCATCTTTAAAGGCAAGGATGGAATGTTTTAGAAACTTCAAAAGATGACATCATCTTTAAAGGCAAGGATGGAATGTTTTAGAAACTTCAAAAGATGACATCTTTAAAGGCAAGAATAGAATGTTTTAGAAACTTCAAAAGATCACATCATCTTTAAAGGCAAGGATGGAATGTTTTAGAAACTTCGAAAGATCACATCATCTTTAAAGGCAAGGATGGAATGTTTTAGAAACTTCAAAAGATGACATCTTTAAAGGCAAGGATGGAATGTTTTAGAAACTTCAAAAGATCACATCATCTTTAAAGGCAAGGATGGAATGTTTTAGAAACTTCAAAGGATGACATCGTCTTTAAAGGCAAGGATGGAATGTTTTAGAAACTTAAAAAGATCACATACTCTTTAAGGGCAAGGATGGAATGTTTTACAAACTTCAGAAGATGACATCATCAAAAGCAGAGGATTGAATGTTTGTGAAGTTGAGGATGTTGTGGGCTTTTTCTCTCTATTTCTGCCTTATAGCAGAAGGTCTAAATTAAAAGTTGGACTAATTTTTGGTATTTTTATGCTGCATTCACTTTTTTGCTATCTTTCACAAATTTTGAAACTTTCTGTTGAAGTCTGACGATAGTTTTTGGCTCTTGGGTTTTTCCTATGAGTGTGTGTGTGATAGAATGTTGGGACTCTCTCAGTGAAATCAAAATGTCTCCTGGAGAACAGCATAGCAACAACAGGCAGAGCTAACGTGATTGGTCCATCCTCTACCTGATTCTATCGGCTGGTTCAACTAAGATCAGAGCAGAAACATGTTTGGAAGTTTCGTACGAAAACAGAGAAAACACTGAAATCTAAATTCTAAAAATCTAAACTCAGAGATTCTTCCTCCTAAAATGCTAGCATGTGCTCGTGCGTTTTGCAGCCATAATGACTCCATAGAAAACCTAAAAATCCTGTTATATTCAGTGAGAAATGACCCGTTTGGACTAGAACGTCCTCTCTGACAGGAAGGTGGAGTGGAGTGCGTCGGTGGGGAAAGAGTTCCCGTTAAATGGTGGAAAATGAAGACGTCTGCAGATGAATATTGATCCTGCCTTTGTTTTTCTGCAGGTGTTCTCCTCGGCAGCAGCTACCTGCGGCCCTTCAGGCGCCCTGGCGTGTATTGTTGAACGTGACACGCTCAATTTATCATTAGTTGTGAGCGCAGAACGGATGAGTACACTTTCAATTTAGTTCCGCTGCTTTCTCCATTCATCACGCCGCTCTCATCATCCATCATCCCGCCGCTCCGATTCAAGGAAAAAACACACTCTCATAAGTTTAATGCAATTAATCTTCATGCTGAGATAATTTCTTATTAATGAAGCACGACGTTGATTTGATTATTGCTTTGATGAAGTCGAATCAGGAGGCGTTGAAAGGAGACGATTTCGCCGTGTTTCCTTTGTGTCGGCGCTCCGCACGGCTTCATGTACGCCTCCCTCCCGGCGCCTTCCCTCTTCATACAACAAGCCCTGAAAAATTGGAAAAGTTGCAGCAATAGATAGGAGGTGACCTGGAAACAAAAGCAATCATGGTTGGAGGAGGCTGTCGGCGCGCAGCAGACGCTCTGTCAATAAAAGAAGAAATACCTTCTGAGGCCCGGGGCCGGGGCCAAAGAGGAGTCTGCAATTTCACACCTTCATGTACCGCGCTGCAGGACATTTTTCATGTGACTCCACCTCCTCCGGCGGTAAAACACGATGAAATGTTCGCCACAGATTGGAGATGATTCCTCTCATAACAAACACAGGAGGAGGAGGAGGAGGTCAGCCGCTATCCTCCATCCGTCCGTCCGTCCAATCACGGCGCGAGTACATAATTATTTTCTAAACTAAATAAACTGGAATTCAACCTCAGATCAATCAGACCTCCTCTTGAAGAACTTCAGACTCAATTGTAGCTCAATCAAAGCAGGGAAAAAAAATCAATTCTGACCAATTATAGCTGGTTTCATTAGTGTATGCAAATCAGAGGCATGCTGGGAAAAGGCCGGTCTCACATTTCCCCCTAACGGTCACAAACACTCACAGGAAGCAGACTCTCCCTCTTCTACTGTATAAAGTCTGTGTGAACACATCCTGCTGGGATCAGGGGCCGCTTTTAGAGACGTGGAGGCCCCAGGCAGAGATTAGCATGGGGCCCGAATTCATTTAGCTGGAAGCAGCCGTGGGGAGCGGCAAAACATTCCCCTGAGGCCCTGTTAAACTGAATATTTATATTATTTATTTATTTATGCCGTAGTATGAAGCTCCTTCAGTTAAAACAGATTTAAAATGGATTAAAAGTGGCAAACACAGACGGTGAAATAGGATTTTAACATTAAAGATGAGGATTAGAAGTGACAAAAGTGTGTCTGAAATGGCAAAAATGGGTTAAAAGTGGCAAATACTGACAAAAATAATGAAAAGGGGTAACAAGTGGCAAAAAAGAAATGGAGTTAAAATGGCAAAAAATTGTTGTATAATATGGTGAAAAACAGTAATCGTGACAAGAAAGGGTGAAAAGTGTCTGAACCAGGCAGACTGAGCTGTGGAAAGGTTTTAAAAGTGTCAGAACTGTGGGAAAGGCGGTGAAATGGGATTAAATTACAGAGAAATGTTTTATAAGTGACAGAAAAAGTGGTGGTCAGAAATTTAAAGTGGGAAAACTGAATTAAGTGGCAAAAATCTAAAGACGATCGACTACAATGGGATAAAAAAAGAGAAAAATGTTTTAAAAGATCCTTAATTCTTGGTAGCAGCGCAAGCGCCGCTCGATAGCTGCTACGTCCTGTGTTTTGTTGCTCTGTTTGGCCCGTGGAGATGTGACGGACAGAACGTTCATCCAATCACACTCCAAGGTTTTTTTCATATCCTCTGCCTTTTCTCAAACGTTTCCTGTTGAAGCTTTCCCAGATGGATGTGTGAAACTAATCCATCTGGCCTGTCAGGTTAGCAAAAATATGTTTAAAGTGGCAAAACTGGTACCCATTGTTCAAAACTGATGAAAAATGACAAATAAACATGGCACAGTTTTTCTAAAACTTTAAAAATGGGTTTAGAGGGGCAAAAAGAGGATGGAAATGGAGAAAAGCAGTTAAAAGGCAACAAAAAAAAAAGTTAAAAGCAGAAAATAAATATATGATTAAAATAAGCAGAAACAGGAATAAAAAAGGGTTATAAAGTGGAACTAATAATACATTTCAACACCAGGAACAAGAAATACGACACACTTTCAGCTCCAACATGAGGGAACTGTTAGCCAGGATGCTAACACTAATGCTAATGATCCAACACAACGGGTCCAGTCTCTGGTTTATCAGGGTCCAGTCTCTGGTTCATCAGGGGCCCTTCTCTGTGTTTATCAGGGTTCATTCTCTGGTTTATCAGGGGCCATTCTCTGGGTGTATCAGGGTTCATTCTCTGGTTTATCAGGGGCCATTCTCTGGGTTTATCCGGGTCCATTGTCTGGGTTTATCAGGGGCCATTCTCTGGGTTTATCAGGGGCCATTCTCTGGTTTATCAGGGGCCATTCTCTGGTTTATCAGGGGCCATTCTCTGGGTGTATCAGGGGCCATTCTCTGGGTTTATCAGGGGCCATTCTCTGGGTTTATCCGGGTCCATTGTCTGGGTTTATCAGGGGCCATTCTCTGGGTTTATCAGGGGCCATTCTCTGGTTTATCAGGGGCCATTCTCTGGGTGTATCAGGGGCCATTCTCTGGGTTTATCAGGGGCCATTCTCTGGGTTTATCCGGGTCCATTGTCTGGGTTTATCAGGGGCCATTCTCTGGGTTTATCCGGGTCCATTCTCTGGGTTTATCAGGGGCCATTGTCAGGGTTTATCAGGGTCCATTCTCTGGGTTTATCAGGGGCCATTCTCTGGGTTTATCAGGGGCCATTCTCTGGGTTTATCAGGGGCCATTCTCTGGGTTTATCAGGGTCCATTCTCTGGGTTTATCAGGGTCCATTCTCTGGGTTTATCAGGGTCCATTCTCTGGGTTTATCAGGGTCCATTCTCTGGGTTTATCAGGGGCCATTCTCTGGGTTTATCAGGGGCCATTCTCTGGGTTTATCAGGGTCCATTCTCTGGGTTTATCAGGGGCCGTTCTCTGGGTTTATCAGGGGCCATTCTCTGGGTTTATCAGGGGCCGTTCTCTGGGTTTATCAGGGGCCATTCTCTTGGTTTATCAGGGGCCATTCTCTGGGTTTATCAGGGGCCATTCTCTGGGTTTATCAGGGGCCATTCTCTGGGTTTATCAGGGGCCATTCTCTGGGTTAATCAGGGGCCATTCTCTGGGTTTATCCGGGTCCATTCTCTGGGTTTATCAGGGGCCATTCTCTGGGTTTATCCGGGTCCATTCTCTGGGTTTATCAGGGTCCGTTCTCTGGGTTTATCAGGGGCCATTCTCTGGGTTTATCAGGGTCCGTTCTCTGGGTTTATCAGGGGCCATTCTCTGGGTTTATCAGGGTCCGTTCTCTGGGTTTATCAGGGGCCATTCTCCGGGTTTATCAGGGACCATTTTCTGGGTTTATCAGGGGCCATTCTCCGGGTTTATCAGGGACCATTTTCTGGGTTTATCAGGGGCCATTCTCTGGTTTATCAGGGGCCATTCTCTGGTTTATCAGGGGCCATTCTCTGGTTTATCAGGGGCCATTCTCTGGTTTATCAGGGGCCATTCTCTGGTTTATCAGGGGCCATTCTACATCCGTTTCTGCCCATTAAAGCCAGTTTGGCCACTCTTAAATACATCTCACCACCTATTCAGCCAGTTTTTGGCTCATTTCACCCATTTTTGCAGCTTTTAAGCCACTTAAGTCACTTTTAAACTCTCTCCACTGCTTTTTCTGGCTGTTTTCACTACTTTCCGCCTATTGTTACCCAGTTTTGCTGCTTTTAACTGCCTTTTCTTATGAGATGCACTAATTTTTGCTACTTTAAATGCATTTATGCCACTTGTAACCCTTTTTAACCATTTTTCCAGTGTTGGTAGTGTGACAAGTGTCACAAATTAGTGAAAATCAGGAGGTGAGGAAAGACTTTTTCCCAGCTCTGTAAATGTAAATGTTAGCCTTCGGCCTTTACCAGAGATACTGATCCTTCATGCGTGGTTTATATAACTAAACCAGTCTGTGAGGGCCCTTATGGGGACTGGCAGGGGCCCATGCTTGGATCAGAGACTTTTAGAATGATGCATGAAGGTCTGAATCAGTGCAGCTCCACTTGTCTGCTTGCAGGAATCGTCTTGTGTGTGTGCAGGTTTGTGCAGAGTGGAGGAGTTTGCTGCAGCGTTGGTGGCTTCTTTCCTCTCCTAAACGCTGACTTTATGAAACAGATGTAGTTTTGTGCCTCACTCCTGCATCTTTCTGGTCTTTAGTTGTGATAAATAGCAGGTGAACTCCTGAGCCGTGGCCTAAACATGAAGACTGGTTGGTTCTATAAGGCATTAAAACGTCGGGCCATGGCGTTTTATAACCGTGGTACTATGAGGTAGAAAACTATCGACCACTGAGCGCCTGTTTCTCTGGCGTTTGGACGCGCTGCAGGCCGCCGTATAGATTTAAAGGATCTCCTCTGAATGAGGACAGCGAGGTGCCCGTATCGATCCCCCTCTCTCTCTCAGAGCTGTATTGTCCCTCCTCAGCCTCCATACATTACCACAGAGCACAGAATAGATGGCAGAACAATGTATTTAAAGGCATTAGGCCCAGTAATGGTGCGGCCGGTGTCTGAGAGCGCTGCAGTCATTTAGACCGGAGTGGTCTCTTCCCAGCACAGCGGCCTTTAAATGATGTCCTCTGCTCACTACATTCAATTTGGAAATGTATTCATATTTACTTAGTGTACCTGCATTGCATTTGTATAGATCAGCGCGGGGTAAGAGTAGAATCCAGCAAATTGAATCAACATATGGGGACGTGGGACGGCAGCGGGGGGCGGGGGTACGGGGGGGTCAGAGCTGTGCCTTTTATGATGTCCCTCTGAAATCTATCTGAATCACATCAAATTGGATCTAAAGATGTGCAGACACATACATCACAGTAAATGGTGCGCTGCAGCCGCGCTCGCCAACAATCCCACCTCCACAATCGGGTTAGACAATCGGCTTTAGATCCGATTAATAATTCACAATCTTGTTAGCGGAGAACAAACATTTGTGTGTGATGGGAGGAAGACGAGGCTGCAGAGACGAAGAGGGAGGGAGGCTGTGTGGAAGAATAACTCGGTGCTATTTCACACTCGCTGCTTTCTTTATTAAAGCTCTGTCACAGTAAACATGTCTGCCTCCCTGCAGCTCTTCATCCTCCTCTTCAGTCCTCCATCAGACGGGGGGTGGGGGTGGGGGGGCTTTTATTTTGAAACAGCAAGGACACACGGTGACCAAAGGATGCTTCAGGTTATCATCAGACATTCACGTCTTTGATTAAAACGTCACATTTCTGCAGCTTTTCAAGACTCGAAACCACCCTGACCTTTGGATAGAATAACTGCTGATTAATGCATCGATAAAATGAGATTAAACTAAAGAATTACATCCTTTCATCTCTGTAATCTGGGGCTTTTTTAGTCCTTATAGGCTTCCGTAGCGAGGCAGCAGCTTCCTGGATTTACAGGTGAGAATTAAACTACACTAAAAATATACATATTCATTTTTTCAAATCACATTTTTTGTGTTTTTTGTCCCTTTAGGCTTCTGTAGCAGAGCAGCAGCTTCTCAAATTAAAATAAATCTTAAGAATATTTCATATTTCTGTGAAAATTAATGCATTAATCCTGATGAGTTTAAGGTCCAACAGACAAAATTTAAACTGCAGACTATTGTTGCTTTTTGTCCTTTTCAGCCACCGTAGCGAAGTTCTTCCTGCAGCTCATCCTCCTCATCAGGAACCAGGTAAATAAAATAATATAAAATTAAATTAAATTGAACTAAATTAAATAAAATTAAATTAAATCAAATTTTGATTTAATTTAAATTAAATTAAAAAATAAATTAAATATAAAATTAAATTAAATTAAATTAAATTTTAATTTAATTTGAATTAAATAAAAAAATAAATTAAATTTAAATAAATTTAGAAATAAAATAAAATAAAATTAAATTAAATTTATCCGACACCACGTTCAGTTTTTAGTTTGAGTTTGTGGATTTTATTTATGCCCCACCTGCAGTACCTGCCCCCACCATGAGAAGGCGCTGGTGTAACATAAAAACTCAAAGCTCCTCCCTTCACCTCTCAGACTCTCTGTAACCCTGACTACGTTTTAAAACACTGAGGGAGAATGCAGCTAAAATAGCAGCGTACATAAATAATAAAAAATACTACAAAATGCTCCACTTAGTTTTATATTTTAAATCCAGATCAGACCTGACCCTGATCAGAAATCTGAAATATAATTTAATTTTCAGGAATTTAACCCTTTCAGAGCCAGTTTAGGTGAATAAACCCTGACGTTGGTAAAAGAAAAAAAAATGATAATGAGCAACAACTTTGATTTTTATCTACTATTTTTATAATTTAAAGAAAAATTATGCAATTCCCCTCATGCCAAATATGGTCAAATGTCTGATATTTGGTGTCAAACAGGAAAAACTGTAAATTTCAATCAGTGACTCCAGAATAAAAGCCTGATATCATAGATGTGTGTTTTACTGTGATGGCTGCAGGGTCAGGAATGGTGGATTTAATGGTTTTAATGGTTTAATGGATCATTTTTGGTCCCCAGCAGGCTGAGTGGGTACAAAAAGTCTCCAGAGATTGTTACTGACCTGTTTTAGGTTCTGATTGTCAAATTTTAAAATTCTATTGACAAAAAAAATTACCCTGGAAATGTTGTTGCTTTAAAACAGAATAAATGAACAGAAAATGACTAAAAAGCCACAAAACAGCTTCAACATCCTCTACAGGTTATGATTCCAATAAAACCACCAAGCTGAGAAATAAAGGTCCTGGATGAAACACCTGGCCAGTTTTCCCAGCATGCCTTTGGGCAGCATGCCCCTAGACTAGCAGTCAGAGGAGACGGTACGTCTGCAATCATTACTGATCCTTCCTGTATCAGGGCCACTGTGGTGGACCTTCTGCACCATGAGTGAAGCTGTTACTGAGTTAGAGACAGTCTAAGTCAGAGACGGTCCGGGTTAGAGACGGCCCAGGTCAGAGACGGTCTAAGTTAGAGACGGTCTGGGTCAGAGACGGCCCGGGTCAGAGACGGTCCGAGTCAGAGACGGTCCAAGTTAGAGACGGTCTGGGTCAGAGGCGGCCCGAGTCAGAGACGGCCCGAGTCAGAGACGGTCTAAGTCAGAGACGGTCCAAGTCAGAGACGGTCCGGGTTAGAGACAGTCTAAGTCAGAGACGGTCCGGGTTAGAGACGGCCCAGGTCAGAGACGGTCTGGGTCAGAGACGGTCTGAGGAGCTTCACTCTTCTCCTCCTTACACTGACTCAGACGTCCAACAGCAGAGCTGCTGGAGTGAAAATGCATCAGATGAAATATTCCTCTTGCAGTAAAGAGTTAATATTCATATTTTTGTTCAGTTCCAGGTTGTAGACTTTTAGAGCAGATTTACCCGTTTCGACCATATTAATAGATGTAGCTCCTTTCACTAAACTACTGGGTCAGATTCAGACATCTAGACTGAGAGCAGACTGTTCTGCTGTTTTCTGGTGGTGTGGCCCCTGTCTCCCTGTCCTTCTGTCTCCCTGTCTCCCTGTCCTTCTGTCTCCCTGTCCTTCTGTCTCCCTGTCCTTCTGTCTCCCTGTCTCCCTGTCCTTCTGTCTCCCTGTCCTTCTGTTTCCCTGCCCTTCTGTCTCCCTGTCCTTCTGTCTCCCTGTCCTTCTGTCTCCCTGTCCTTCTGTCTCCCTGTCTCCCTGTCCTTCTGTCTCCCTGTGCTTCTGTCTGTAAACCTCACAGCCCTGCAGATTCACTATTAGAGATGAAGGAGAATCCTGCAGCTGATTAACACTGAAATATCCCTACATACCCTCAGTTAGCTATTAACAGAGCCAGAGCTCTGTCTGCCAGATTTAAACAGAAATTTAACTCTTTCAGCTCTAACTGTGATTGTTATTGGCCTAAAGCTCAAAAATCAGCTACAAACAGCAGAAAAGACGGATTATCTTTCACTTATGGAGGCTACAGAGGATGAACCAAAACACTGAAAGGCCCTCAAACACATATTTCAGAAAAGCATGTGCACTTCATCAGTCATGTAAACTGTTTTTTTTTAATCATTCATGGTGCAGCTGTTCTTACAGGGACCAGAAAAATCTCCAGTTTAACTTCAGAGTGTTAAATTTATTATTTAATCTCTCCGAACTCTGGAAACGGTTTCAGCTCTCTAGTAGTGTTATTTTTAACACTCAGTGACTTTTACACAACTAAGTTTACTTTAAACATAAATGTTTTTTTTTCCTTTCACTTTGGTTGTTAATTAGAGGTATTAATCATTTTAAAGCATTTCTCATATTTTAGAAAGACTGCCAGCTCACACTCAGGCCAGGAGGAGACAGAAAATGTAACAATGGGAAATTAATTCATTATAAATTATTTTAAAGGGGTAAAAATTAAAGACTGGACATGGAAGGAAGTGTTATATTAGTAATAAAAGTATCTAACGGCATTATTAATTCAATCATGATCATTACTATACTCCCTTTTTGTCCCTTGTTCTATTATTATTATTATTATTATTATCTATTTATTTATATTTATTTTGTCTTCTCTCATTCTTGTTTTACCATTTATTACATTTTTTAAATTAATGATTTGCTTATTTTTTCTCTCTTCCCCCCCCCCCCACTTTAACTATTTCTTTTCATACACAGACATACAGAGCTTAACAAATGTATTAGCCCACCCTAACCCTAACCACAGTCAGGTTTCTGCCACAGCTGCCCTAAATTAACAGCATTGGTAATTACCAAAATCATTTTTGATGTTTCTGCAATGGTTAATACACCAACATGTAGAAGCTCTTTAACCCTAATGATATTTTTAATGCTAAAATAGAATTATTATTGTTATCCATGAATTTTACAATTTACTGATTTACAAAAAAACTGAAAAAATAATAAAGCACATTAATATTTCTGATTAATATGTCAGATTATAGTTATTTACTGTCATTCCTGAAGAAAAAAATGAGTTTTAGTGGTTGAATGTTATGTTATTATCAGAGAGCCCAGTGAGCCAGCTCAAATTTGGGTGAATTCAGTTTGAAATTCCTCATTCCTGTTCAAAATGGTAAAACATGGAGAGCTGACTGAAAATGAAAGAGTCCGCATTAAAGCACTTCATGATGCTGGATGGTCTCTGAGACAGATATGACAGGTGGTCTCATACATTTGTTAAACACTGTACATCAATATTATAATATTTCATCCTTACAGTGTCCCCCCTCCCTCTTTCATATATTTATACATTGTAATCCCAACTAACATTTTCAACCCATATACCCACATTTCCATTATGTTCCCCAAAAACAAATACATTCACACACACCTATACACATAAATACACACACACACACCCACATGAGTCAAACCAGAGCCTTCCAACACCTTCACACTTAAAATATCTAAATGTTGAGTTAGGGTTAGGGTTAGGGTTAACCCTAACCCTTGCTCGTCTCTTTTTTGTCTTGTTTTCATCGTCTGTATGTATTGCTGGCATCTTGTTTTTCACTTGTCATGATCTGTTTTGCATCACTTAAAGAAAAAAAAAAAAAAAAAAAAAAGGAGGAGACTGACTCAGTGGGTAACTTCACTCATGGTGCAGAAGCGTTTAACATTACAAACGATCCACCAGAAACAAGAGCAGAGCAACTCCACCGCTGGACCACAGGAAACATCCAAACACAACAAAAATATCTAAAAAGTAGGTAAAAATATTCATGAAGATTTAGGGAAGTTTTTAAAAGTGAACATGTTTGTCCCTTATGTTCTTAAATGGTAGTTAGTTTGAGCGCAGTCTTACAGAGACGATAGAATACTTAATTTAGAACTTAGAAAGCTCCTTTAGATCCTCCTGGATATAAAAGGTGACCGTAGGTACATTTCCAGAGTCACGTTACACGCTGATGGTTAAAAGAAGAGCCCCAGATATGACTTTATGGTATGATGAACACCTTTGGAAAGATTATCACCTGTACTCAGAGGTAAGGGAACGGTCCCCGTTAGAAATGTTCCTGACAGAAGACTGGCTGTGTGTGATGAGCATTTCTGAATAAGGAGGCTTTATGAAAGGTCTGATGTTGCTCTGTAGGTGATGTCTTCTGCTATTACCATTTTTTTTTCTTGTCTTTATCCGTCTTTGTGTGTATTGTTGTATTGTTTAATTTGTATTTGTTTCTGTTTGGTGTTCAGTTTATGTCCTGTATTTTTGTGGAATTTGTCTCCCATTATTTTAATTTAAATTAATAAACACACAAAAAAGAACTTAGAAAGCTCTTATAATAAATGCATGCTGGTGCAGTTATGCAGTAAAAATGACGGCAGAATAAAAATGAAAAAAACACCCATTTGGACAAAAACGACCATAATATCACCATTTTTGTTCTAAATGCTCTTTTTCCTTTTACATTTCCTCAAACCTTTCTCACCTTTACCTCCTCTGTGAGCCTAAAATCAGCTAAACTCCCCCAATAAATAAATATTATTTATTTTATTTTCATTAGCGTCTGAATCTGGTCAGGTTTTTTCACCGTTTCTATTCTTCTCTTTTCACTCTGCAGCTTCCTGAACCCAGAAACTTTATCTTAAACTGGGTGAATTATTAACTTATTTAAAAGAATCTCTGTGTAGTCTGGTGTGTTTGGTGAAGATTTAAAAGTGTTAGAGGAGCATAAAATCCTCTGACAAAAACTCATTTACACTGGGACATCAGGGTGACAGTCTTCCAGCAGACGCTGGTTTTATCCTCTCAGCTTTACCGTATTTATCTTAAACATTAATACTGACATATCAAACACCACCTGCCTGGGATCTCTGAGCTCTTCTTCATCAGCTCTCCGTCCTTAAACTGCAGGTAAAATCCTAAAACATGAAATAAAGCAGAGAAGACGCCTTTACCATCAAATATAGTGTTTTTATCTGACACAGGTAAAAGAACGACATGTGCTTCATAAAATACAAACACTGAAAACATCTGAGATGATACGAAAATAACCGAGTAAAAACATTAAAAATCCAGCTGGTCAGAGTCGTCGATGGTCAGGAGGAAGAAGAGGACCGCTGCGTGGTCTGCTGCTGCCCCCTGCTGGTGGAAACACAGACAGACAGACAGAGAGGAGGATCTGAGGCGGAGCGGCTCCAGGAAGAAAACGTTAAAACGAGACTGAGATAAAGAGTTCAGACGTCTGTGAGCCTGCAGGCGGGTTTATCCCTAACATCTCTCTGTTTCTGTGACTCATGGCGGTCACTGCCCCTCGCCGCTCTCTCTGCAGACGCTCTGAGAGCCGTTCTGCCCCACGATGATGCTGCTGTACATCTTCTGCTGCTCCTCTTTGAACGAGTCCTTCACCTTCCCTCTCTTCAGGCCGCCGTCCCTGAAACAGACCCGCAGGAGACAAACGCCGTTAGACAAAATAAAAAGCCTGGTTAAAACGGTCATAGAGCACGGACACAGATATAAGCTCAACATTTATTATAACAACTTTATTTATAAACCAGAGTCAGACAGACAATTAAAAACATCAGGAGAAACAGGCAGAGGTGTGAAGATCAAAATAACACCGACTTAAAAGAGAGACATGAAAGAAACGAGAGAATAAAACTAACTAAACGTAACTTAACAGTTAAGAAAAGACCCCAAAATAAAGATCTAATCACCCTTATGGCCCAAAAATTGATGTTCAGTCACCTTTACAGCCCAACAGTGACGGGCCTGTGGATTACCTGTGGAACGCTGGAACACCTTTGGGGCCAAAGCAGTCAATGACCTTTGAGAGGTCAAACTTTGGAGCCTGAACAGTAAAGGCCTGATCACCTTTAGGGTTCCACCAACACACGTCTGATTATTCTAGCCAAGCTGCTATCACCTTTAGGGTCCAAGAAGCAAAAACCCAATCCTCTTTGGGGCCTAAACCATGAAATCCTGACCAGCTTAAGGGCCCAAAAAGAGAACATCCAATCATATTTATTTATGTTTACGTACAGGAACAAGCAGTGCTACCTACCATCAAATCAAAAGAGCCTCTAACTCAGCTTTAAACAGAGACGTGTTAGTAAAAGAGCCTCTCACTCAGCTTTAAACAGAGACGTGTTAGTAAAAGAGCCTCTAACTCAGCTTTAAACAGAGACGTGTTAGTAAAAGAGCCTCTAACTCAGCTTTAAACAGAGACGTGTTAGTAAAAGAGCCTCTAACTCAGCTTTGAACAGAGACGTGTTAGTAAAAGAGCCTCTAACTCAGCTTTAAACAGAGACGTGTTAGTAAAAGAGCCTCTAACTCAGCTTTAAACAGAGACGTGTTAGTAAAAGAGCCTCTAACTCAGCTTTAAACAGAGACGTGTTAGTAAAAGAGCCTCTAACTCAGCTTTAAACAGAGATGTGTTAGTAAAAGAGCCTCTAACTCAGCTTTGAACAGAGACGTGTTAGTAAAAGAGCCTCTAACTCAGCTTTAAACAGAGACGTGTTAGTAAAAGAGCCTCTCACTCAGCTTTAAACAGAGATGTGTTAGTAAAAGAGCCTCTAACTCAGCTTTGAACAGAGATGTGTTAGTAAAAGAGCCTCTCACTCAGCTTTGAACAGAGATGTGTTAGTAAAAGAGCCTCTAACTCAGCTTTAAACAGAGACGTGTTAGTAAAAGAGCCTCTCACTCAGCTTTAAACAGAGATGTGTTAGTAAAAGAGCCTCTAACTCAGCTTTGAACAGAGATGTGTTAGTAAAAGAGCCTCTAACTCAGCTTTAAACAGAGATGTGTTAGTAAAAGAGCCTCTCACTCAGCTTTAAACAGAGATGTGTTAGTAAAAGAGCCTCTCACTCAGCTTTGAACAGAGATGTGTTAGTAAAAGAGCCTCTAACTCAGCTTTGAACAGAGACGTGTTAGTAAAAGAGCCTCTAACTCAGCTTTAAACAGAGACGTGTTAGTAAAAGAGCCTCTAACTCAGCTTTAGAGCAGGAGTTTGCATATTTAGAGAGTTTAATGAGGTGATTTGTGTTTTATGGTGCTCACCATGCCAAGTCCAGCAGTCCTCCCTGATCAGCGATGGCTGATTTTACTCTGTTTGCAAACTGAGCTGCATCCTCGCCGTCCTGCAGAAAAAGAGATGTAGAGGGAACACAGGTGAGCAAAGCAGATGAGAAAAGGTTTAAAAACGTATATATTTGCCTTTTATTTCAGTTTAAATTTCCTATTTTCAAAGAAACACAAAATAAACACATATTTTCATATTCTAATACATTTCAGAGCCACAAACATGATCCCTACATGGTTTAGGTTTATATTTCCATCCTCTCCTGTGTACCAGTTCTTGTTTTTATAGAGAAATGCTGCCACCTACAGGCCCACAGTGGTAACAACAAAAACTGCCTTTCCCAGCCGGACAGGAAACTGATTCTAACGTCTTTATTTCGTCTTTCTTTCCCCCGTTTGACCACAATCTCCCCCGTACCTGTATGGTCATTGGGGGGAGGTACCACACGTTGACCACGATGGCCCAGCTGGTCATCATCCTCAGCAGGTAACTGACCATGTTGAATTTCCCGCTGTTCCAAAACGCATCACCAAACCGAGGGTCGTACTGAGACAGAGAGAGGAGGAGAGGTAAAAACCAACTCTAGTGGGTCTGCAGGCTTCGACTGGAGTAAAAACGCAGCCGTAGACTTCTCTGAACCAGCGTTTGCTTAAAAACAAGAAATATAGATGCACCGTCATTTTAAATCTCTGACAGTCTGGTTTCACCTTGATGGCGACGGGGTAGATGGTCCCTCCGATCTCAAAGCTTCCCTTCTTAAACATCATGACTGAGGTGTTGTTGATGCACGTTCCTGTTAGAACAGAGAAGTTATCCTCACCACAAAACCACAGGCTTTATAAAATCATCACTCTGACCACGCGGGGAGCTCAGCTGACTCTCACCTTCAGGAAATATCAGGATGGGAAGTTTGTTCCTGGCGGCCACGTGAGCTCTCAGCCTGCAGACACAAAGGAACAGACTTTACTGAGCCCACGCGGTTTCTGGTTTTAAGCTCAAATCTGGAGGCCCATCACATCCATGTCTGTAACAGGCTCTCTAGAACACGTTCTGTTGTAATAATGTATGGCTGTACAAATTCCCACGGCGCACACACACTTACCTCACACCAGGGAGCCTCCATTAGAGAAACAGCTTACATCAAACACAGATCTTCAGACTAAATAAGAAGTCCAGAGAGCTGCCTGAAGGCTGTGTTGTTTAATATATGCAGGTTTTTTTGTTCTGAAATAGTTGGTTTTAGTTAAAATTGCTTCAGTCTAATCCTCATTTATGATATTTAAATTATTCAGTACTGTTAAGAATAATTATTTTAAAATGTTGGCTTATTTTTACACATCTTTGGGTCTAAATGTGTCTGTCCTCTCAAATAAAGGCAAAAAGCCCTCAGAATGATCTTAAAGAAAGGGAACCACATTAACCGATCTGTCCCGTTCTACTCTCTAGGCCAGTGGTTCTCAACCTTGAGGTCTGGACCCCCTTAGGGGTCACGAGACACTGAGAGGGGATCTCCAGATGCCCTAAAAGAACTAAGAATATTTTTCAAATTACACTGTTGCCACTTTACACCAATTTTGCCAAATTTTAACCCCTTTTCATAATTTTTCCCACCAATTTTAACACATTTTTGCCATTTAACACCTATTTTTGTCCATTTCCACCACCTTTTTTGCCTGTTTTTGCCACTTCTAAACCAATTCTTGCCACTTAAGTTGCCTCTGTTGACCCATTATTGCCACTATAACCCCTATTTACCCCTTTTTACACCCAATGTTTCCCATTTTAACCACATTTCAGTATCTGATAAGCCCATTTTTGCTAGTTTAACCAATTTATGCCAATATCTGCTTATTTTTGTCTCAGTTAACATTGTTTTGCCAGCTTAGATCAATTTTTCCATCCCATTTCCCCAAATTTCCACCCATTCTTGCCGATTTAAAGCCATTTCAGCCACCTATAACTCCCCTTTACCACTATTTATTTCCAATTTTGCCTTTTTTCTTTTTTTGCCACTTTGATCAAATTTTTGCCACTTCTAACCCATTTCTGCTAATTAAAAAATCACTTTCACCACCTTTTCTACCATTTTTGCCACTATCAAACCATTTTATCCATTTTTGACCTATTTTAATTCTTTTTTAACAAAAAGATTTACACTTTTAAGAAGCCTCCCCACTGATCATATTCTTAATTGTGCATGGCTGTGTTCAACCATCTTCAGGTACAGTGGGGGTCCTCGGTCACTGGCATCTCTATTTTGGGGGTCGTGAGCTGAAAAGATTGAGAACCCCTGCTCTAGGTCATCGGTTCCCAAAATGAGGTCCGGGACCCCCATGGGGCGCCAAAGATCTTAGGGGGGGCGTGAGGCTTTGTCTGCTCTGAGGCTGCCAAGATTAGATTTGCAAATGTTGACTAAAACCATGATAAAGCAGTTATTAAGAAGTTTATGCAAAGGTCTTTAGATTAGAAAAGCATGTATAGGCCTTTATGGGGTTTATCAGTGAAATTTGTTGGAACTTATCAAATAATCACATATTAAATCACAATTGCAATATTGGGTTAAAAAAAATCGCAATTAGATTATTTTCCCAAATCATTCGGCCGTACACTCCAGAGGGAAGGCCTCAGAGGAACCAAAGACGCTAAAATCAAACTCAGCTCTGATGGAGCTCCAGTTAAGACTCCTAAATACAGATATTTTAGAAGACCTTCACATTAGTGATATTAATATGAAATTTACCCCGCTGCACATATTAAACTACATCATTTATGGCGTTTAACAGAGTAATGGTGATCCTCCTCTCTCTCCATCTCTCACCTGCTGGTCACGGCGTGGCGATCCTTCATCTCCGACCTCTCAAACCAAACGTGAGGACACGACCGGGACATGGACCTCTGAATGACCCCCAGCAGACCTCCGTGGACCTGACCCACCTGAGGGAACACGCCATCACAGGTATCAGAGAAACCTCAGGTATCAGCAGGTCTTAAGTCTAAGCCAGAATCCAGTGGAGTCAACAGAGCTCAACCTTAAAAAGCTAATCTTAGAATTATCAATAAAAGGTAGGGATGTTCCTGTGCGTCTATTTCCCATCCTCCTTCCTCCGTACCGCTTTATTTCATTTATTACTTCAAAACCGCCACACTGCGCTGTTCCTGCTACACGCTAAGCTAGCGCTAAGCTAATTCTTCTTTTTCTTTCAACGGCAGTAGCAGGTAATAACCTCCACCCTTTGGTCTAGAAGGGTTACTGGATAGGCTTACAGACTAGCATATGCAGTAGAAAAAACTTTATCATATCATAGACCAGGATTTAAAGCCTGTGTTTATAAAAAAATGGCAAGTGATCAGTCTAACCCACTCGTAAATCTCACACCGCCTAATTTGATAAACAGATTTAGCCGTTTAACCGCGTGCATCCCTGATAGAAATATGGTAAAGGATATTTATACACTCTAAAAAATCAGAATCTCCATCAATAAATAAGCCTGTATCGACTCCTCCATGTTCAGAGTCTCAAGAAGCCAACGCAGCAGTTTCAGCGTAGATCTGAGTCTTTGGGGCTCGAGTCTAAGTAGAGAGAAGAGTCTAGAAAACCAGGACTCACATCAAAGTCAAGTCTGAGTCCTGAACTCGGGTACTACAACCCTGCTAACCTGCGATGGGACGATCTTAGACCGTGAAGAAATAGAACGCTTCGACGTGGCTGAAAATGAAACCTAAGATTACATCCCTAAAAGAACTCTAACAGGCCTACGTGGAACCATCAGGGTCCAAACAAGAGTTCCTCCAACAGTCTGCACAAAGTCTGCAAACTGTCCTGACGATCCTCAGAGACAGAGACCGCTGGGTCAGCTCCAGTCTACATGACATGTATCAGAGAGTAGCAGAGGCAGATCTAGTCCTGTTCTAACTGTTATAGTCTTTATTCTGCTCTCTCAAGTTATCAACAAGTCCCTCCACCTCTCTACACGAGGATCAACCTGTCAGCATAACAGAATCAGGACTGAACCTTTGTAACACCAGAGTCTGGTTATTGGTTATTTTAAATGTTTTAACAGCATAATTATTGATTTAAATACATGATTTACAATAAACATGCATGCAGCTCGCAGTGATGCTGCAGCTCTCTGTCTCTGCTTCAGTCTGCAGCAGGCAGGTGTGGTGCTAACGTTGCTACATGTCCATAAAAAAACATTTTCATGACCTCTTTAGGAGTAAAAATCAAGTTTATGTTAGATAAAATAAGGCTGCTTCTTCACAGCATGACTGTGTATCACAGAAATTATTCCCAGTGGGTATAGTAATGTAAAACTGTTATAAAATATTACATAATCAGGATACTAGCATAAAGCTACAGCTGTATGAACTCTGCTTAAAGTCCATGATTTAAAATTAATATTACTCAACCTCCAGACCCCTTACCTAGTACAGCCAACTATCAGGGGCCAAATATTTAAAGATTTCATGCACTGACCGACAGGTTTTTGAAGAAGAAAAATATAAAAAAATAAAGAGGCACACTCTTTTGTAAATTGCTTGGTAACTTTTGAACCATAAGTCATAGGCAATAACTTGTTTTTTCCTGTGAAAGCTCTGTGTTGTGCCTTCCTAAATATGCTCTTCGTGCATTCGTAGCTCTTACAGAACATTTTCTTGTGCGCCCAGAACTTGGCTGACTTCCTGGGGTCTCTGAAGACAGGGTTGTCGTACACAGCAAAAAGCGACACAGTTTAGAAAAACCTTAATAACTTTTGAACCATACGTCGTAGACACTCTTTCTTTCCTCTTAAAGCTGACCATTTTGCTGTTCGTTTGCTACCATTGATGTCGCCGTAGCTCTAAAGGACGCCGTTCTAGCGAGCCTGGAACTTCAGTGACTTTTGGGGTCTTTAAATATTAAATCTATGGAGTTACATCCGATAATAAGCGTCTTTTTGTCCATTTTTAATCCATTTTCAATCATTTCCTTTAGCTTTCCTCGGTGGGCAGCATTTAGATGCAAAGCATTGTGGGAGTTGTAGTCAACCAGTTGCTTCTCTACCGCTTAAAGGAACAGCACAAATGAATCTAACTGCAAAAAAGCGCATGGACTTTCTCTTGTATTTATTTAGATATTTTATAAACCGTTTATCACAGAATGTTTATTTTTTCACTGTTTTGTCCCAAAGAGATGGAGAAGAAGTCAATGTAAAGAAAATGCTTTGTCACTATTGTTTACTGTGTGTTATCAATGAAAAACTTTGAGTTTCAAATTCCGATTTCTTTTATTTTGTCTTTACAGTCTTATAACTTTTTCATAATTCAAGTGACATTACTGTGGTAGATATATTCTTAAAGCCAGGTTGTCCTGAAAAAAGATGTATGGAGCTTGACTGTGCACTTCAGGGTTGATGTTTAAATAATACGTTTTTTAAGAAAAAAGGTCCAGACGGGACAAGATGGGGAAAAACATAGCTGTGAGCTCTAAGGGTTAAACTCAACATCTGTGCATTTATATATTTATCTATATGGGAAATAAATGCATTTTTTGGTCAAAAACATAAAAATTGGCCATAAAAATCTGAACAAAGAAGAATCATGATAAAATAATGACTGTAAATTAGTAATTTAAAAAATCGCCCACCCCTATGCTCACCTCCTCTCGCCATCCTTAGCAAAGATGATCTGACTCACCATGGCGTAGCAGCCGTCGTTGGCCAGAATGACCATGTCGATGGGCGTGGTGTGGTTTGCCACGCAGATTCCTCCTTTCTGAGGTCTGTTCTCTCTGCAGGAGGAGAAAAAGGTCACATTTAGCTTTGTTAGCAGCCTCTACTGAAGGATAACGACGGCAGAGTAAGAGGAGGAAGTCTGACTTGTTGTGGTAGGTGACGGTGGCCGACAGTCCTCGAGCACAGATCCTGTAACACGTCAGATGGACCAGCTCGCTCAGCCAGTTCTTCACACTAGAATAAACAAGCAGGCCTTATCAGAGATGGATTAAACCTTTAAAAGGCGTATAGACAGTTGTAGAACAGATGTTTGCGCCGTACCTTCCCTCAGGTAGAAACCCGACCAGAGTCGTCCCCATCACGAGCCACGAGAGACCGATCATGGCCAACGTTATCCTGCAAGAAGCCAGATAGGGACCGTTTTAGTAGTAGTGACACTCAAGCTGCTGAGTTTAGATGGTAAAGCGGTCGATTCTTGTATTTCGTCCTCAGTGTGTGTGGATTATCTCTCGTCTCAGACTCACCTGAGAGGGAACAGGATGCCGTACCGCACGAAGACGCCGATCCCCCAGATGACGGTGAGGCGGAGGCTGATGTAGCGGAAGTTCTGGTTGGTTCTGGTGAGGAGGTTCCAGGAGGCCAGCTCCTCAGAGGAGAACCTTTGGGTCACCTGGTCGTCCACGATGCTCTCCAGGCCTTTCTTGTAGAAGTAGAAGGCGTCGCTCAGAGCGAACTCGCCCCCCGCCAGAGACCGAGAGCTCCTCAGCTGCTCCAGCTCCTCCACCATGGAGCCCTCGGCACGCTCAATGATCCCTGGGTAACAATCGGGAACGCCACATTAAAAACAGGCTTTAACAGATGACAAAGCTGTGGTAGATACGTATTTATCAGCTGATGTTTGAGGGCATTTAGGGAGAGTTAGAGATGAATATTTAGTTATTCATATGGTCCACACAGTCCAGGACCAGGTCTAAATCATCCCTCCTTATTCTTAGAACAAACACGTGTCTGCATGCTAACAGAGGATAGAGTTTCTGTGAGGAGTTTCCTTCAAACAGTGGCTGATGTTTACCGTCTGTCTCCACACCTTTGTGTACACAGGAATGAACCTTCACTACTGTCATGGATGCAGAGGGAGGATTTAAACATGTACACGGAGCTATAACCAATAAGATCGGCCTTTGAAGATGTCATCCTTTAAAACTTATAAAACATTCCATCTTTGCCTTTTAAGATGATGTCATCCTTTAAAACTCATAAAACATTCCATCCTTGCCTTTTAAGATGATGTCATCCTTTAAAACTCATAAAACATTCCATCTTGGCTTTTTAAGATGATGTCATCCTTTAAAACTTATAAAACATTCCATCCTTAGATTTAAATATGTCATCATTTAAAGCCAATAAAACATTCCATCCTTAGTTTAAATAGGTCATCATTTAAGGCCAATAAAACATTCCATCCTTGCCTTTTAAGATGATGTCATCCTTTAAAACTCATTAAACATTCCATCCTTGCCTTTTAAGATGATGTCATCCTTTAAAACTTATAAATCATTCCATCTTGGCTTTTTAAGATGATGTCATCCTTTAAAACTTATAAAACATTCCATCCTTAGATTTAAATATGTCATCATTTAAAGCCAATAAAAAATTCCATCCTTAGATTTCAATAGGTCATCATTTAAAGCCAATAAAACATTCCATCCTTGCCTTTTAAGATGATGTCATCCTTTAAAACTTATAAAACATTCCATCCTTGCCTTTTAAGATGTCCACCCTTAAAGCCAATAAAACATTCCATCCTTAGATTTAAATAGGTCATCATTTAAAGCCAATAAAACATTCCATCCTTGTTTTAAAGATGCCATCATTTAAAGTCAATAAAACATTCCTTCTCTTGCTTTTACAGATGCCATCATTTAAACATTCCATCCTAACTTCTTGCCTTTAGGCCAGTCCATGCCACAGTTGCCATTCTAATCTATCCAGTACTCCTACTGATGTGTTATCTGAGCAGCATTACTGCATCTTATATTGATGATACTTACAAGTCAACTAAAACAGAGCCAGGAAAAGTGGTTTTATGATTGGTTTAGACATGTCAGTGCAGAAATTCTACATTCAGTAGCTCTGAATTTAGTTAAGTTCCAATCTAGACAGGAGTCCTGGCCCTTAGTTTTGTTTTTAACTCCTGGCTTCTTTCCTGAAAAGCGTCGTGTTACGTAACATCAGACATGTGACACATTAACTAGAGCACAAACCGCCTCTGTGTGTTTTAAACACTATATAAATCAACATTGTCTGGTGAAACTCCGGGCTGAGACTCGGTAAGGTAACTCTCAGCTATAGGACGGCGTTACGGCTGAAATAAAGGGCGTTCAGTCTCCACGTGTGTATGGGAGCTCTTTCTAAAGCTTGAAATGAGATTAAAACAAGCAGCAGTGAAGAACAGTGTACCTTATGTTAAAACAGAACCAGGCTGAGGATCACGAGAACGCTGACTGAACATGAACATTTAACCCCTTCACTTCCTCTACACGCTGGTTGACTCTCCAGAGAGGAGGGGCTGCTGCCGGCTCAGTATTAAAGTTAGTGAACCCATAAACATCAGGAGGACTCAGTATTTCATTTAAATGATAAGTAATCCTCTATGAGGATTCAGATGATCCTGACCTGGATGGATGAGAACCTGCAGACACCTTTTTAAGGTCATTCCTGCCCTGTTTAACTCTTCGACTTCATCATCTGAATCTCTTTAAGCTCTATTATAAACACGGGTCAGTCAGACCTTCACTCTTTAGTTTTATGGTTCTGGTGAATCTGGAACGATAGAACTTTAGATAGTCAGACCTCTGCTGACTTTGCTCAGAGGGACTCAGGACAAAAATCACAGTGATGCTGTAGTGCAGGGTGGGGCAACAGGTGGTCCGGGGGCCACATGTGACCCTCCACCTCATAAAATGCAGCCAAAGTCAATTTCAAATACGGATAAATCACAAACCTCAAAAAACAGTCAGTCTGCCATAAAAGCATGAAAACACAAAGATTTCTCATTTATGGTTGTTTATTTTATAATTGATTGATTTATTAATACGCTTTTCACTTCATTAAAACATTTATAAAACTTTTTATTTCTTTTGATTTAAAAAAATCTATTTATTTTACTTTATCCTGTTTACTTTTTTCTTTTTTAACTTCCTGTTAAATTTGTTTTGAATAATCTTTATTTTTATTTCAATTTAATCAAAAAATGACATTTATTTATTAACTTCTAAATTCCTTTTTTATTTTATTCTATTCTATATTTATTAATCTTTTAACACGTTTTAATTTCTTTATTATTTCTGTTAAATAGTAGTTATTCTTTAGTTATTTTATAAAAAATGGTAATTTATTCATTAAATTTTATTTTTATTCCATTTTTAGTTTAAATTTTACTTAAATTTGATCCATTTTATGTTTCTTTGTAAATTACTTTTTTCAATTTGATTTATTCAAGTATCTAAAATATACACTTAGTTTTTTATTCTGATATTTTTTATTTTTTTCAATTATGTATTTAACTAAAAAATATTTTTCTTTTTCTTTATTATTTCATTTTTATTTATTTTTTATTTTTCATTATTTTTTACTTTTTAAATTTTAGTGCTTTCTTTCTTTCTTTTTAGTAGATTGAATGTGCTGAACTTTCTTCTGTAAAAATGTAAACGCATCATCAAAAGCGCTTCTAACACCGACTATCATCTCAGTAGATAAAACATGCATGTTGGAATAATAAATTATCAGAACGGCCACATATTCATCTTTCCATTGAGTTGTTAGTAATCACAGGGTTAAATGTAGAAATCAATCTGTAACAGTTCAACCCTGATCATGGGGACAGACCCTGTTATAGAGAGCACCGGGTTAAACCTCCAGCACTCCGGTGTCTCGGTGTTGTAGTCCTCTAGTAGCCCAGTGGTTCAGTGGTTCAGTGTCTTGTTCCAGGGCTGTTCCAGTCTCTAATTAACCCCCCCCCCCCTGCTATTTGGCTGCTGTTATGTAACTCTCTGTTGCATCATCATCCTGAGACGAGCCATGTGTTTCCTCACTGCACCCCGACATCAGACGCTGAAAACTGACCAATGCAGGGTCATCACACACTAACACACACATGTTTACACAGAGACACACACCCACACAGAAACACACACACACGCCGCGTCACATGATCTCTGAGGAGCTGAAACAAATCCGTCACAGCAGCAGAACGCTGGGAACTCGACCAGGAACTGCTGCTGCTAGACTTCACCCTCCTCCAGCAGCTTTAAACATCCTCAGTCTGGTTCATACACTCACAACTCCAGTCCCAAAAAAGCTGGGACGCTGTGTAAAATGTGGTTAGATATAGAAGTCAAGGACCGTCGGATCTCATTAACCACACTTGATTCAGAATAGAACAGAAACAACATATCAGAGGTTAAACTGAGACTTTTTACCATTTCATGAAAATATTCACTCATTTTTAATTTGATGGCAGCAGAACATCTCAGAAAAGTAGGGACAGGGTCATGTCTACCATTGTTTATACCTCTCTTCTCTTAACAACAGTCCTAAAACGTCTGGAAGTGTCTGATAGAGGAGTCTATCTGGGCCGGATTTTTCCTTTTCTGATGCTCTAAGTGTTTTCCGTTGAAAGGTCATTGTTGGAACCTCGGGTTAACTTCAGCTGGACGTTTTGACCTCATTCTGTCTCCTTTCTTGTTCATTTCTAGTTTTTCATATTTCATTTATTCTTGTGTTTTTATTACTTTAATGTGGATTTATTGGTGTGTTCTATTTAAAATTGATCTTTTTTCTAATGAACTTGATCATTTTTTGTTTACATCTTCTGGGATATTTTGTTTAATTTCACTGATCTTTAGTTTCCCTCTTCAGAGGTTTGTGTTCTTTTACTGTAGTAATCCCTGTGAGACACTCAGATAATCATGATCGATTACTCTGGTCTGATTTCTGATTAAATCATCCCAGTCTAGTTGAACTGACTCACCGTTGGGCAGAGGTACAGGCACGCTGGGCTGCTCCTGCCGTCCCCGCTGGATTCGTATGGTCGCCCACTGAAAAAGAGAGGGTTTATTTTCAGACGATCTCTGACCCGATGCCTGCTGCTGCACATTTCCTAACTGCAGAAATATTAGGACAGAGGGGAAAAGAGCAACTGAGGCCTCTAGGGCTGTGCATCGTCACCGTGATTTAATTCACTCCAAAAACATGATAAATAACGATGATGAGCCTAAATAATTCAGTGCTTGGTCTGAGCTCCTTCTTCATGATTCCTGCGTCCCTACTCATGTCAGTGAGCCGATCAGTCTGTGGTCCTGCTGGGGGGTTATGAAGCCCAGGTTCTCTGACAGCAGCCTTCAGCCGGTCTGGACTGCTGAGTCTGGGGTCTCTCATCCTCCAGAGATCCTCTATGGCAGTGTTACTCAACCCTGCTCAACCAAAGAGCCAAAGTGTTGAAAAATGCCTTTGCAAGAGCCACAATCTAAGTGGGGAAAGGTGGCAAAAATTGATTAAAGTGGCAATAAAAACAAGTTACAGGTGGCAAATAATGGTCAAAAAGCTGCAAAAAAGGGGAAAGTAGGCATAAAATGGCAAAAAGTGGAAAAACAGGGGAAAAAAGTGGCAAACGTGGGTTTTAAAGTTACCAAAAAAATGAGTAACAGGTGGCAAAAAGGGCCAAGAAAAAGCAAAAACGTGGCAAAAATGAGTGTAAAAGTGACTAAAATGGGCAAAAAACGTGAGAAAATGGTCAAAAAGCAACAAAGAATGGCAAGAATGCTGAAAAGAGTGGCGTTTAAAGGCAAAATGCGGCTTGAATGGGCGAAAGGTGACAAAAAAATGGAAAAAATCCAAAAGCAGGCTAAAAGAGGCAAAAAACTGGTGGCAAAAATGGGATAGAAGTAGTAAAAATGGGCAAAAAATGGTGAAAAATAAATGGCAAAAGTGGGCTTAAAGCAGTTATAATGGATTAAAAGTGGCAAAAAAAGAAAATTTGGTAAAAAATTGCAAATAAGGGCAATGGAAATATACAAACAGAAATAAAGGTGGAAAATTAAAGCCAACTGTGTTAATGTGGGGATTCATCTGGTTAATGTGACTGTAATAGATCATTTCTGAGCTCATAGTTTCCCTTTATGAAGGTTTTCTGGGAGAATAATATTTCAAATTTAGACATAAAAGAGCCACATGTGGCTCCACAGCCAAGCGTTGAGTATCCCTGCTCTAAGGGGGTCAGGTCAGACCAGTTGGCTGGCCCATCAAACCCAGTAATACCAGGGTCAGTAAACCAGTTTCTGGTAGTTCTGGCTTCACTGTGGGATGGTGGAAAAGAGATCAGGATCTCCATAAAGCTTCATGAAGGACTCTAAAATCTCCTGGTAGACGGCTGACAGCATGGACTCTGGACTCGATAAAGACCATTTTAAAAATGTTCTACTTTGTGTGTGATGAATCTCAGATATATGTAAGTTTCATTTTTTTATTATATTATGGGAAAAAAACCTTTTCTTGATGTCCTAATTTCTGAGGTCAGGCCTGTTACCTAAATATTACACCACAGAGAACATGAGCAGAGTCCCAGAGAGGCTGGTACCATTAGCTCTCAGACCAGGGTTAAAGAGCTGGACTGTGGCAGCTCTGTTTGTCTCACCTCCAGGATTTTGACCAGGACCTGGATGTAGACCCCGGTGACTCCCAGAGAGAGGCCAAACATGGCGGGCAGCATGATGAGGAACAGCACCACGAACATCCACACCTGGAACACGCCTACAGCCACAGACCACAGGTCCTCCATCTCTGACAGCTGAGAGCGCCACGACCCTGCAGCTCCGAGGTCACGTCATCATCTGCAGACGGGACGGACAACCAGGGACGATTTTAGAGGATTAAAAAGA
Source organism: Cheilinus undulatus (assembly GCF_018320785.1). Classification (NCBI taxonomy): domain Eukaryota; kingdom Metazoa; phylum Chordata; class Actinopteri; order Labriformes; family Labridae; genus Cheilinus; species Cheilinus undulatus. The sequence goes on from NC_054881.1 coordinate 1,489,635, forward strand.
CGGTTTCAAAATAACAGGATCTGTTTTACTTTGAACATGCTTAAACAAGCAAAGAGGAGCAGCAGCTCTGAGATGGGAGATGGCATCTGACACGCCACTAAAGAGCTGTTCATTCATAACTGTTTTATATTTTACAACTCTATAATAAATTTATTCTGAGGATCCTGATTTGTTTCAGGTTATTCTAAAAAGAAAATAAAATCATCAATTAACATATTTTTATTATTACATACAGAACTGTTAACAGTGTAAAAAGGGATGGGATGATTCTAGGACGCTCAATAGAAGATTTTTGGCCGTGCCATCCACCAATGACAGATAAAGCTGGATCATGGAGAGAAGAAGCCATATGTGACCAGGATCCAGAAACTCCGCCGTCTTCTCTGGACCAAAGCTCATTTAACATGGACTGAGGAAACATGGAAAACTGTTCTGTGGTCAGAGGAAACATGGAAAACTGTTCTGTGGTCAGAGGAAACATGGAAAACTGTTCTGTGGTCAGAGGAAACATGGAAAACTGTTCTGTGGTCAGAGGAAACCACAGACGCCGTGTCCTGTGGACTAAGGAGGAGAGGGAGCATCCAGCTCTCAGGTCTAAAGCCTGCATCTCTGATGGTATGGGGTTGCATTAGTGCCTATGGCGTGGGCAGCTCTAACATCTGGAGAGGAACTATCAATGCTGAAGCGTAGATATCCATCCAGATATCCAGAATCTTACGCAATACAAGAAAGGGACAACATTCTTCTGCCATCAGCTGGTCTCCTTGCTTCCCAGACGTTTACAGACTGTTGTTAAAAGAAGAGGGAATAATACATCATGGTAAACATGGTCCCGTCCCAACTTTTTTGAGATGTGTTGCTGCCATCAAGTTCAAAATAAGCTAATATTTTTCCTGACATGTTAAAACATCTCAGTTTAACATCTGGTATGATGTTTATGTTCTATTGTGAATTAAATATGGGTTTATGAGATTTGACATTGACTTTTACTTACATCTCACACAGCGACCCAACTTTTTTTGAACTTCTAGTATTTTGCAGTGCCTGTTTTCACCAACAGACTGTCAGGAGAAATCTCTTCTTTATAAACAGACTATTAGATAATTGTAAAAACAACAGTAATAAAATCTTATCGTGATATACATCATAACAGAGCGTCGGCACATCCCTAGAAAATAGTTGAACCAGTGACTGAGACTTCACCAGCTAGAACTAAATAATAATAGGATAGTGAACGTTATTACAACATCCTCAAAACATCTATTAAAATGTGAATATGTCAAATAAAGCTATAAATGTATTATTTAACATCGATAAGTCTCAGTAATAATGTTAGTACACATCTCTGTCGGTACATTCACTGAATATAACAGGACTGATCGGCTGGTTTTAGAGGCATGACAGATGAACATGAATAAGCGTCATTATCAGGATTTATTACTGCTTATATCAGAGTAAAATAAGTGGAAACTTCTCCTTTTATAGCACTAAAGCGGAGAATTAGAGAAATAGCAGCACCGTTGGACTGGTGTAAACAGGCTAAAGAAAGGAACTAGCTGTACCGTTAGTCCTCACTGTTAACGAGCTAAACTCAAGTTAACTGAAAACCAGACAAAAGGGAAACAAACAGTCTTTAAAATGTTTATATTACCGTGTAAATCAATACCTGGTATCCGCTGGGACGGAGCCAGCTGTGTTAAATACCCTGTAGCGGAGGAGAAGCTGGATCCTGTGGTTCGTAGCGGAGACACGGCTCACAGTGGGCTGGTTTAGCCACGCCCCCTCGGTAGCTTCATGGTGGCGGGCTGCGCAGAACAGACGCAGCCGTTTTAACCTGCGCTGATGGAGCGCGGGAGTGAAGCTGAAGAGACGCCATCTTTGTTATGAACCAGCAGCATGGCGGAGCCGACGGTACGGATGTCAGGGATTGTTTTGGCTTCCCTGATGTTCCAGCATGTTAACAGTGATTCAGACGTGGTGAGAAACACACCATTAATATATGATTTAGATATATCTGATAAAATGGGCTCTGCTTTGGCGCCAAGTGGAGAGCGTTAGCTGGTTTCAGAGGAAAGCTAGCAAACAGAGAAAGTGTCCTGATGTTTTTAACAAACTTAGGTGATAATGTCATCATTAACATGGTGATTTTTATGTTTTCAGCCTGTTGTTTGGACCATTTGTTAAAACTTTGTTCATGAAATGATGCTGGAGTCCTACAGAGCTTTTTAACCAACTTTTTTAAAGCAACCAGCTAAGCGGTAACGATCCTACACCCCGGACTTCACAGAGACACCATCGTAACTAAACAGCACCGTTTATTGTGTAATATGCAGATCATAAATGTAACTATTAACACTATAAAACCAACGTTGCCTGCTTGTTAATTCGGCAACAAAACAAATAAATTAACGGTTTCCTAAATTAGCCTATTTACAACCTGGAGAATTCGTACCCAGTGACCGCTGTTACGATTTAAATGGTCACCGTGTTACCTGGTGGCTCCCGCCGATCGCGTTGTTATGGTTACGTAAGATGTTGAGGACATAAAGTTTCCAGTCCCAGTGCTTTGCATCTGGATTTTCATGAAAGACATTTCTGATATGCATTTTATGACAGAGGAGTATGGCCCTTATTTTTCAGAGTTGTATTTATTTTTCAAAGTTTGAGGAAAAAATGACTTTTTTTCTTTGAATTTTGTTCTAAGTCTGAGAATTCTGATATAACTTAAAGAGAAAAAAAATCTGACTTAAATCTCTGAATGCTTATGTTTTTTTTCTAGGGCTGGGGAATTAATCACTAATTAGAGCAATTCGCAATATGGCCTGCTGCTATTTTCAAAACACAAAAGTTGCAATATTTCTTTAACTTGAAATGTGTCAAAATGACCAGTTTAATAAATTAATATTTTGCAGTAGTAGAGATTTTATGTGCATTATGCAAACATTCAAGTGTACATTTTTTTCATAATGGTTTACAAAAATCCTCCTTTTTTGTGTTGTATAGATTTTATTCTTAATCAGAATGAGTGGCATAAAAATGATAATGTCCTAAAACAAAGCAAATGACATCAAATTAGCAATAGGAGCAAAAATAGCTCTATCTAAAACTGAGGAAGCCTAGCATAGCTTCATGAAAGTCATACTCCAGCTGTGATCAGATGATAGCCAGCCTCACCTCCTCCACCCGAGCCTCCTCCTTTATAGTCTAAAGCTTCACCTCCTCCACCCCAGCCTCCTCCTTTATAGACTAAAGCTTCATCTCCTCCACCCCAGCCTCCTCCTTTATAGACTAAAGCTTCACCTCCTCCACCCCAGCCTCCTCCTTTATAGTCTAAAGCTTCACCTCCTCCACCCCAGCCTCCTCCTTTATAGAGTAAAGCTTCCCCTCCTCCACCCCAGTCTCCTCCTTTATAGACTAAAGCTTCACCTCCTCCACCCCAGCCTCCTCCTTTATAGACTTAAGCTTCACCTCCCACGCCAGCCTCCTCCTTTATAGATTAAAGCTTCACCTCCTCCACAACATCCTCCTCCTTTATAGATTAAAGCTTCACCTCCTCCACCCCAGCCTCCTCCTTTATAGAGTAAAGCTTCGCCTCCTCCTTTATAGACTAAAGCTTTACCTCCTCCACAACAGCCTCCTCCTTTATAGATTAAAGCTTCACCTCCTCCACCCCAGCCTCCTCCTTTATAGATTAAAGCTTTACCTCCTCCACAACAGCCTCCTCCTTTATAGATTAAAGCTTCACCTACTCCACCCCAGCCTCCTCCTTTATAGTCTAAAGCTTGACCTCCTCCACCCCAGCCTCCTCCTTTATAGACTAAAGCTTCATCTCCTCCACCCCAGCCTCCTCCTTTATAGACTAAAGCTTCATCTCCTCCACCCCAGCCTCCTCCTTTATAGTCTAAAGCTTCACCTCCTCCACCCCAGCCTCCTCCTTTATAGACTAAAGCTTCATCTCCTCCACCCCAGCCTCCTCCTTTATAGTCTAAAGCTTGACCTCCTCCACCCCAGCCTCCTCCTTTATAGACTAAAGCTTCACCTCCCACGCCAGCCTCCTCCTTTATAGACTAATGCTTCACCTCCTCCACCCCAGCCTCCTCCTTTATAGTCTAAAGCTTCACCTCCTCCACCCCAGCCTCCTCCTTTATAGACTTAAGCTTCACCTCCCACGCCAGCCTCCTCCTTTATAGATTAAAGCTTCCCCTCCTCCACAACATCCTCCTCCTTTATAGATTAAAGCTTCACCTCCTCCACCCCAGCCTCCTCCTTTATAGAGTAAAGCTTCCCCTCCTCCACCCCAGCCTCCTCCTTTATAGACTAAAGCTTTACCTCCTCCACAACAGCCTCCTCCTTTATAGATTAAAGCTTCACCTCCTCCACCCCAGCCTCCTCCTTTATAGTCTAAAGCTTCACCTCCTCCACCCCAGCCTCCTCCTTTATAGACTAAAGCTTCATCTCCTCCACCCCAGCCTCCTCCTTTATAGTCTAAAGCTTCACCTCCTCCACCCCAGCCTCCTCCTTTATAGACTAAAGCTTCACCTCCCACGCCAGCCTCCTCCTTTATAGACTAATGCTTCCCCTCCTCCACAACATCCTCCTCCTTTATAGATTAAAGCTTCCCCTCCTCCACCCCAGCCTCCTCCTTTATAGACTAAAGCTTTACCTCCTCCACAACAGCCTCCTCCTTTATAGATTAAAGCTTCACCTCCTCCACCCCAGCGTCCTCCTTTATAGACTAAAGCTTCACCTCCTCCACCCCAGCCTCCTCCTTTATAGACTAAAGCTTCACCTCCTCCACCCCAGCCTCCTCCTTTATAGACTAATTCTTCACCTCCTCCACCCCAGCCTCCTCCTTTATAGACTAAAGCTTTTTGCGCCCGCATATTCTGAATCATGCCACTGTGGATTAATGCTTCGAGAACAATTTCATTGTTTTCAATACACAGTTGGTCTTACTTATGGAATTATTTATTGCTAGAATTATCAAAAAATACATAATATTTACCCAAGAATAATTGCAAAATAGATCACAATACTTGGGGAAAAAATCATTCAGCCCTAGTTTTTTTCTCAGAATTCTGACCCTCAAAATTCTGTTTTTTATTCAGAATTTTGTCTTTTATCCTGAAAGTCTGTGTTTAATCTCAGAATTCTTACTTTTATATTAACATTCTGACTTGAATCTCAGAATTCTGACTTTGATTCTGACTTATAATTTAGTTGTTTTTTTTTCACTCATAATTTTGACTAAATCTCAAAATTCTGATTTTTTTTTTTTTTTAATTGTCTTTATCTCAATATTTTGTCCTTAACCCCTTAAAGCTTGTTGTATCATATTGGTTCTTTTATGATTCCTCTATCTAATTAATATGATTATAATTGACTAAAAGAACCTTCTGAATGCAATCTGATAAATGATAAAAAAAACGCCCTCAGGTGGATTATCAGTTTCCAAAAACACCTGATGTATTGAAAGAGATAAAAAAAAAAAAAAGTCTAATTTTATGGAAATTTAGATTTTTTTGGATATCATTAGAAAGTGAAATAAACATTTCAGTTTCAAAAAATTAGAATTTTTTTGGCTATAATTTGTGTTTCCAGGCTTTAATGGGTTAATAGAATTCTGACTTTAATCTCAGATTACTAATTTGATAAGATCTGTGGTACTAAATAGAGACGTTTTTCTCTTTTCAATTGAAAAGCAAAAGTGAAAATCTCAGAGAATGAGCCCTCCCCAGTCGTGATTTAGTACTAGTATTAACTCATTTTTGACACTTTTCTTCTGTTTTTGGCACTATTTTTTGTCATTTGTAACCAATTTTTGGTACTTTTTGCCCCTTTTTTTCCTCTTTTAGCATTTTTGCCGCATTTTGATCTCTTTTTACAACATTTTCTGCCAATTTTCGTCCCTTTGTGCCCATTTTGCCACTTATCACCCATTTTTGCTACTTTCTGATCTTTTTCACCACTTTATCTGGTCATTTTTGCAGCACTTCTGCCAACCTTAAACCTTTTTTTTAATATCTACTAATTATTACAGTGAATTTCTAAAAACAACAAAGGTTAAGTCATTCTAAAACTATTTCCATGTTAATTGTTTGTGGGATGGATTTAACAGCTGCAGACGTTTAAAGCCAAAAGATTCTCCTAAAACCACAACATCTTCTTTTCTTTCTTTTCTGAATTTTATGATCTCTCAGGGGCCGGACAGGAAGCTTTGGCCGCCAGTTGATGATCAGTGGCTTATGGCTTTCTACACATTGCATTTTATATCGAACACAATGAATAAATCAAACTGCAGCAGGTTAACAAACCTGTAGAGTGTGTTTTCTAGCACATGATCACAAATCAGGAGTGAGTAATATTTTCCTATGGGTGTCGTTGGGATACAGGAAGGTCTGATTCTTGGAGAGAGCCGGTTTGAGGAGCAGATCACCATCAGCGACTCTCAGGCCGATCACATCCACATCGAGGAAACATACAGTGAGTTTATCACAGCTTTAAATCCTCAGGGATCGATCACACTGAATAATTAGATTTTTTTTCACAGACGTCCAGAAGCACATCGCCTGCCACAGACCAAACCGGTGAGTATAGAAGGTTTCTGATAACTGATCTCAGCCACAGCAGGTGTTTTTAGTCTTATTATGTCCTTTGTCCTGCAGCTTCTACAACAGTGTTGGAGAGGTGGACATGGACGCTGTAAAGAAAACCCTGGCAGATAATCAGCAGGTAAAGATTAAAAACATCAGATGGATGTATTTCTAACATGTTAGCCAAGGCTGGAGCATCATGTTCTGGTCCGTCCGTATGTTTGTGTCGTTCCAGGAGAGCGTGATCGGGTGGTACCGACAGCGCAGGAACACGGACCAACAGATGACGTTCAGAGAGAGGATCATCCACGAGAAGCTGAAGGCGGCCCTGGCCAACCCTCACATGATCTTTGTGCTGCTGACGCCGAGCAAGTTGGCGCCTGCAGGGTCCACGTACAGGACGGAGTACGCTGCCTTCATCTCACGCAGCAGGTTCGGGATAAACACGTCATTCCGACATTTCTAAATCTCCCAGATTATCATCAAAATTCACACATTTATCTGGAACATGTGGGTCAGCACTGGCCATGTTTGCTGCGTGACTTAAAAGAAGCCAATCATTACATCCCTGCTGCTCTAGTAGCGATTAAACGTTGTGTTTCTTCTGCAGACGGTTCCTAAACGTTCCCGTTCTGGTCAATAACCTCGGTTTACTGGAGCAGCTGGCGTACTGGAAGGTTTCTGCTCCGTGTTCTGCAGCCGGTTACAGTCTGACCATGAAGAAACACGGGTAACATCACAGATGCACTGAGGATGAGGAGGGTAGTGTCATCTCTGTGTCTCTGCTCTGACTCCATCGCCACGTTTTCTGTTTCAGGTCCAAGTTTTTCTCCTCAGACGGGCTGCTGAGAGACGTCAGCGAGGTCAACAACATGAACGCGTCTCTGCAGGAGGAGCTGCAGGTGGGTGCAGAGAAGTGTTTGGGGATTTTTCTGCTGCTTTGCATGCACGCTTTATTTCTGTTTCTGTGTTTGTGTAATTCAGAAAGCATGCAGCGAGGTGGAGGAGAGCGAGCGTCTGGTGGAAACTCTGCAGGCTGAAGTTTCAGCTCTGAGGAGAAAACTGAAGGAGAGGAAGCAGAGCGCAGCCAAGAAAGGTCCGTCACTAATATTTGCATCAGAGTTGGTCTGTAAAGAAGCAGTTGTGTATATCAGTACGCATTGTCGTGTTTTTATTTTTAACTTAAGGTCTGTAACCTGCCTGGTATATTAGTAAAGATGTTGACATTTCTTTTTCATATCACTTTAGCCCATTTCTACACTTTTTCTACTCACTTTTGCCGCTTTGCTTTTGCTACTTTTATCACTTTTGCTCTTTTTTTGCCCATTTTACACTTTTTGTAAACATTTGTCCCATTTTTGCCACAATTTGCCACTTTTTTGCCAGTTATGGCTCATTTTAGCTTCTTTTTGCCACTTCAACCACATTTTTGCCACCTAACCTCCATTAGTGGCTTTCAACACATTATTTGCTACTTTTTGCCCATTTTAGCTACCTCTTGGCTACTTTTAACCTTATTCCTTGCCCACTTTTTGGCCACATTTAAGCTACTTTTGCCCATTTTCGCCACTGATCTACTGCTTTTTATTTTTTCCTATTTTTTGCCACTTTTCTCCATTTTTTTTCTGCTTTTATCCCTGTTTCCACTTCCAAGTCTGTCCCTTTTTTGCTGAATTTTGCCACATCGTTGTTGCTCCTTTAACCATTTTTTCTGGGTTTTTTTGCCATTGTTTTCCACTTTTTGCCCACTTTAAGACATTTTTGCCACTATTTGACACTTTTTTTTCAATTATGGCTCATTTTAGCTTCTTCTTTTTCACATTGAACCCATTTTTAGTGCTTTTCCCCTATTTTGTGAATTTTTACCCTTATTTGCTACTATCTGCCCTTGTCTTTAACTTTTTATCCACATTGAATCCATCAGACAAGATGCCAAACACGCTCTGGGTCTATTGGAGCTGAAAGTGTCAAACTGTTAATGAATTCAGATGTTGAAATTTCTTTTTCATGTCACTTTAGCCCATTTCTACACTTTTTCCTGGTAATATTTGAAGTGCTCCCTCTCATGAGCACCCGTTGTTTGAGAGACAGCAGAAGCTTTCTTGAACTGTCAGAATATCAAGCTCCAAGTAGACAGCTTCGTTCCTCATGCTCTCTGTCTCAGCAGAACCCGTGGAGGATCCAGCAGAGCAGAAGAACTTCCTCCTGCACAAGGCGCTCCGAGCTCTTTTCTCCTGCTCGCCTCTGTTTCACTCTCAGACTCTAACCTTGGACGGGTTTCCTGTCCCGGAAGTTTGCTGCAGTCCTGAGCATGAAGAACACAGCAGCTCAACAACAAACAGCCAGGAAGGTTTTTCTGTAGCGCTGAATCCCTGCAGGAAAACAGCGAAGAGGCTGAAGGAAATGCTGCCGGGGAGGGAGAGGAAGCGCAGGAAGAGCAAGTCCTGATCGAGAGCACTTTCTCTCCACATGACGGACGTAAAAACAGGTTTTATCTTCATTTATCTGCCGCACGAGGAAGCCTGGACAAGAGATCCACCAAGTTTAATAAAAAGGATCTCAAAATAACACAGTAGAAGCTCCAGGTTAGAAATGATGAATATTTTAAGACACAAAGTCTTTATTTCAGTAGAATTTTACAATAAAAATCTTAACATGACCCTTTTTTGGTGGATAAACACAGAAAACAGCTCCATCTGGTTAGAAATCTCCTCTTCTTGGCGTCAGCAGTTTAAACGTTAGTATGGGGATCTTCTGTTATTTGATATTTTTGTAAATGGTTGAACTGAATAAAAATGTTCTTTTTGTAATAAATGGACTACTAGAAACTTTATTTCTGCAGTAAACATCAGTTAGACATGTACGCCTCTCTGTGAGGATTACTGGAGCTAAAATGTTGAAGGTTTACTGGATGGAATGTTGTAAAAACTATGAATACATCTGAAAAGGCTAAAGATGAACGTTTTAGCTTTAGTTTTTTAGGTATCGTTTTAAAGGCAGATGATGGAACCGTGTGTTTAAACCTACAGGTGGAGGTGATGAAGTTCACACAGCGACCGCCGCTCCATGAATAGAACAGATAAACTTTAATAACAGTTCAACAGTAGACACAGAAACAGGCATTAATCCAGATGTTTGATGCTGCAGATGTTTTGATCCTTCATGAACTGTGGATGTTTGTGAGTCACCGACATGAAACCTGGATCAACAAAGTCATAAAACTCAGAGTTAAACATCCCTTTAAAGAGAATCATTCTTTATAGAATAGAAATATGACTGACCCGTGGACTGAGCCTTCTTTATCGCTTTAGTGACTTCTTTTTGTTTCCTCCCACACAAGCCTGAAAGACAAAACCCAGGGACGACATAAACCAGAGAACAAACACAGAGATAAACCTGAGATGGTTTCTGTTTCAGCTGCTCACCGGTGATGTGTCGGCCGTAGATCCTCCCCGTATGAGGAGAGATGAACTGAGACAGCAGCTGGAGAGACAAGGGTCAGAGGAAACACATGTAGGGGTGTTAAAGGTTAAGGGTCATGTTAGGGAGACTTTAACACCTTTAGAGGTTTGTTTCAACAGGTGGAGGGGATTTGTAGTTTTTACCTGTTGTAAGAGGGGATTTGTAGTTTTTACCTGTTGTCAGAGGGGATTTGTAGTTTTTACCTGTTGTCAGAGGGGATTAGTAGTTTTTAACTGTTGTCAGAGGGGATTTGTAGTTTTTACCTGATGTCAGAGGGGATTTGTAGTTTTTGGGCGTTCTTGAAGATTTGTAGTTTTTACCTGTTGTCAGAGGGGATTTGTAGTTTTTACCTGTTGTCAGAGGGGATTTGTAGTTTTTACCTGTTGTCAGAGGGGATTTGTAGTTTTTACCTGTTGTCAGAGGGGATTTGTAGTTTTTACCTGTTGTCAGAGGGGATTTGTAGTTTTTACCTGTTGTAAGAGGGGATTTGTAGTTTTTACCTGATGTCAGAGGGGATTTGTAGTTTTTACCTGATGTCAGAGGGGATTTGTAGTTTTTGGGCGTTCTTGAAGATTTGTAGTTTTTACCTGTTGTCAGAGGGGATTTGTAGTTTTTACCTGTTGTCAGAGGGGATTTGTAGTTTTTACCTGTTGTCAGAGGGGATTTGTAGTTTTTACCTGTTGTCAGAGGGGATTTGTAGTTTTTACCTGTTGTCAGAGGGGATTTGTAGTTTTTACCTGTTGTCAGAGGGGATTTGTAGTTTTTACCTGTTGTCAGAGGGGATTAGTAGTTTTTAACTGTTGTCAGAGGGGATTTGTAGTTTTTACCTGATGTCAGAGGGGATTTGTAGTTTTTACCTGTTGTCAGAGGGGATTTGTAGTTTTTACCTGTTGTCAGAGGGGATTTGTAGTTTTTACCTGTTGTCAGAGGGGATTAGTAGTTTTTAACTGTTGTCAGAGGGGATTTGTAGTTTTTACCTGATGTCAGAGGGGATTTGTAGTTTTTGGGCGTTCTTGAAGATTTGTAGTTTTTACCTGTTGTCAGAGGGGATTTGTAGTTTTTACCTGTTGTCAGAGGGGATTTGTAGTTTTTACCTGTTGTCAGAGGGGATTTGTAGTTTTTACCTGTTGTCAGAGGGAATTTGTAGTTTTTACCTGTTTTCAGAGGGGATTTGTAGTTTTTTCTAGCTACTATCGGATGGGATTTGTAGTTTTTATCTGTTTGAGGGGATTTGTAGTAAAACTGGAGCTAAAAATGTCTTTATAATCTTTTAACAAGTGTAACACAAGAAGAGCCAGTAATTTCATCATAGCAGTCACCATTATTCAGGCCAGCAGCTGTTGTTAGACTCACCTGAGTGTTTTTAAAGTCTACAGGTACGTTACAGAGAATACATCCTTTCTGTGGTTCTTTGTAGGGGTTCTCCATCTTAACCAGCTTCAAGAGACAGAAAAAAAAACCTAATTATGAACATCGCTGTAATTAGGGAGCTGCAGCGGTTAAATGTAGATAAAGCTTCTAAATAAACACCCATGTGTTCTCCCAGCACTCCCTGACAGATGATCTACAGGATATAAATGTGTTCCAGCTCCACTGCTGATATTTTATTTCGTGTGTACTGAGAGTTACTACATACCACATCTTCTCTCCTTTGGACCACATTTGAAGAGGCTGAGATTCCTCTAAAACCTGCAGGAACATTTAATGGCAGCACATTAGCGCTAGCATTAGCGCTAGCATTAGCATCGGTAACATTAGCTATAACACGTTAAACCGGATCAAATTCAGAGCCAACCGGAACTCTCCTAAACTGAACAGCACATCCAAAAAATACTGAATATGACACACCTGTGTTTCCCTGTGGCGGTAAAACTGACTTTATCCTCTGTAACCCTCTCAGCGCGAGCATTTTGACCTGACACGGGAACGGATGTTGTGGACTGGGACATCCGGGGTTTCACTGGTTCTTCGAATGGATAGTTCCACTCTATGGTTCCGCTCCACTTTAGTCTAAATGGTCGTTAAATGGGGTTGAAAGGACGCCATGTTTAACTTTAGAACAGCTAATAAATATATGTTTAATCTTTGTCCTAATGTATTTATTTTATATTCTCTGTGAGATTTTATGAAGAATATGTGACGGAGTGGATTTAATGTTACCCCAGCAAAGATTAAACAGATATGACAAGATAATAAACTATTGCTGGGTATAAGGGCCGCAGAAAGAAACTTCTTTACTGTAGAATCAAATAAACAAACAAAAAAAAAAAAAAGTTTTTTTAGTTACATTTTATTTTATTTCATTTTATTTTTAATTTAATTTTTAATTTAATTTTATATATATATATTTTTTTTAGTTTTGAAGAGGATTGGGGGCAACTGAAAAAATATTTGAGACTCAACTCTCTTTTCGGATTCACAGAAAATCTAGCAATAATTCTGACTTTGATTTCAAATCTCAGATGTTTTATCTCAGCATTATGACTGATTTTAAGATTTGGGTAAAAGTTTGATCTCAGTTGTTAATTGGCAGAGTGTTGTTGTTGTTTTTTATTTCAAATTGTTAATTTCAACTTTGTAAATTCCAAAAATCCCAAGTTTAAAGGTTGTAAATATACGAAAACCTAATGGAAAACAGTGGTTATACAGCCCAAGTTTTCAGAAATCCTCTAAGGTCAGATGATAATGATAATGTGATATTTCTAGACTAACATTATTAATACTTCTTTATCCATCAGTCACAGCTACATGTAGAATTTGATTAGACACTTAATTGCAGGAATGGAAAGAACCGGCTCTTTTTAGTTAGTTAGTTAGTTTGTCAGTAAGTTAGTTACTTAGTTAGTTAGTTAGTTAGTTTGTCAGTAAGTTAGTTAGTTAGCTAGTTTGTAAAATATTGGTGAAACCAGCTGATTGGGTTAAGAAGTAGGTCAAAAATAGATTTAGTATGCTAGGTAGTGATTTATTTAGTTTGTTAGTAAATTATTAAGTTTGCTTGTTAGTCAGTAAGTTAGTGAGTTAGCTAGTTAGTTTTTTGTTAGTCATTTTGTGAGTCACTTCGTTAGCTAGATAGCTTGTAAGTTAGTTTGCTGGTAAGTCACTTAGTTTGTTAGCGAAGTAACCAGTCGATAATTTACTTAGAAACTTAGTTTGTCAGCGATTTGGTCAGTCAGTAAGTTAGTTAGCTAGTTAGATGTTGTATGGCAGTCAGTTAGTTTGTTAACCAATAATTTATTTAGCTAGATAGCTGGTTAATTGATTTGTTAGTCATTTAATTGGCTAGTAAGTTAGTTAGTTTTTTGTACACAGTCCAGCTAACTCCAGTAAAATAGGCCATGAGACCACCCACAGATATGTTAACTCATATGTTTGAATCTACCACTGATACTAGTTACTCATAAAGATGACCGTAAAATGTACTGATTCAGGATAGTGTGGTTATCTACAGCTTTAATTCTGTAAAATATGACCGTAAATACTGTAAGAAACTGGACTAGCCGGGGCAAATTGACAGTGTTAGTCTTTCCAGAGGCTGCCCCGCTAACTAGCTAAACGGTGAACCGAAGGCGGAAGTAAGGGCGGGAGAATGCTCTTGCTCGACGATGCTGACGTCGAATTTAAAAATGTGATGCTCGCGGGGCTGAGTCCCACACATTCACCGCAGAAACATGTAGAAAAAGACGCTTTTTTCATCTTATTTACTGTGAATGCGGCTTCACCGACTTTGTTGATGAAATCTGAGTATTTTATTAACGAGCTCACCGAAGGAACACACGGAGGAGTCCAACAGTCCGGAGTTAGCCAGGTAAACTAGGCAGGTAGAAACCGTTTAAGGCTTTCTAAGGGGAGTAAACCACTCTAGAGTGTTTTAACAGGCTCGTTAAAACACTTAACCTTGCTTTAAGCCTCTACAGCGTCTCTTTACCGTTGTTTAATGTGTTTCAGACCGTTCTAGGATGGTTCTTTGCTAACTGACCCTCCCATTGGCTGATATTCATCCATATCCGGTCATTGACCCTCAGTGAGAATGTAGACCAGGCAGTGATGAATGCTGGGAGGTTAGAGCTGAAGGTGAAGAGAGTTTGCTCCAGGAAAAGATCCAGAGAAAGCCTGAGGACTCACCTTACACCTGCCCGGAAGAAAGGAGGGGGCCCCTGTCTTCAGCAATGTCCCCCAGAGAGGGGGCCCCACTGTACCATGGAGCAATGTCCCCCAGAGAGGGGGCCCCACTGTACCATGGAGCAATGTCCCCCAGAGAGGGGGCCCCACTGTACCATGGAGCAATGTCCCCCAGAGAGGGGGCCCCACTGTACCATGGATGACAAACAGGCTGTGGAGGTAAGACTGGAAAAGGCAGAAATTACTCTGATTAGACCCTTTATGGCAGAGGTGTCAAACTCAGTCACAGCAGGGGCCGGATTCTGAATTCAGGTCTAACCTGAGGGTCTGACAGGGTCCACGTTTAACCAGACTGTCAACCTCATTTTCACCTGTAATGCATTAAAGGGAAAAAATAAGCGCTGATGATAGTTGATTTTGAGATTTAAAAACTCAAAATGAGAAGTTTAAAGGCTCAAAATCTGAGAAAAAGTCAAACTTAATAGTGCAAAAGGTCAAAACACAAAATTAGATGTTAAAATAATGCTTTTAAAAGGCAAATATATAAAAAAGAAAGTCACAATCATGTTTGAAGGCCAAAATATGACTTGAAATTTGAAATTGTGAACCTAGAAGGTCAAAATATGAGATAGAAAGTCAAAATTATAAATTGAAAAGCTCAAAATATGAGATAAAAAGGTAATTATAAATAGAAAAGCCAAAACATTAGACAGAAGTCAAAATTATAAATTTACAAAGTCAAATGTGAGATAAAAATCAAAATAATAAATTTACAAAGTCAAATGTGAGATAAAAATCAAAATAATAAATTTACAAAGGCTTAAATGTTTGCTAAAAGCTAAGCTAAGAGCTGCTCATTAACAGTTCACTGCATTAACTCTTCATGTTTATTCTCCAGTTCTGCAGCGACAGCGAGGATCTGTTCGGGGATTATGACAGCATCCTGGAGGACAGCTCGCTGCTCGCCAAGCTTGACGATGTAGAGCAGAAGGAACGACAGCGTGGCGTCCAGCCGTCGGCGCACACAGACAGAACAAATCAGACCGAATTCACCGGTCTGCGGCCGACGGAAGACGTCAACCAGAAAAAAGCCTGTGAGGACGTCCTCACTGACTCCATCCTGGACGACCTCGGAGACGAACCCTTTGACGATTTACCCGCCAGCCTGCTCCAGTTTCAGGAAGAAGTCAAAGAGAAGAGAAGCAGGCTGCAGGACGGGGAGAAAACCTCCACGCCGTTTAAAAACAGGGACAGGATCACGGAGGATAAATCCAGGAGGAAGTCTAGGAGGAGCGTGGCCGACCACCTGAAGAGGACGATGATGTGTAACGCCGCCGCTCCTTCCAGCGTGTCTCGCTCTGTGGTGTTAAAAGAAGCGGTGGTCAATGAGGAGATCAACGTCGCCATGCAGGCCATGGAGACGGTTTCTGCAGAGACCCCCGACCTTGGACCGTTCTTTGGACTCCCCTCCAAAGTAAAAGACCTGATGTTCAAACTCAGAGGAATCAAGAGTTTATACTGTGAGCCTGAACATTAAACACATCTTTTTAAGTTCATGAAGAACAACTACAGCAGAGATCGTATGCTTTTATTGTGTTAAAATGCCTGTGTTTCTATTTCCTGTCTTCAGACTGGCAGGAGACCTGTCTGAACCTGGACTGTGTGGAGCAGAGGACCAACCTGATCTACTCTCTGCCCACCAGCGGAGGAAAAACGCTGGTGGCAGAGATCCTGATCCTCAGAGAGCTGCTGTGCAGGAAGAAAGACTGCCTGTTCATCCTACCGTACATTTCTCTGGTTCAGGAGAAGGTCTGCTATCACCACTTTTGAAGTGAATTATTTTACCTGGAATCTTCTCAAGGCTATGAATATGCCATGAATTAAAAGTTCTCATCCTGGTCTATTGTTTCATCTGCATGTCAGTCCAATAGGACATGTGAAATTTTTGATTTAGGTGCCTTTGGAAGCGGTTGAATTCTGCACTTAACCCTTTCATTCCCCCTGAATGGTATTGGGGTCTTTGCAGGTCAGGGGGTTGGCGAGCTTTGGCCTGGAGCTGGACTTCATGGTGGAGGAGTACGCCGGCAGTAAGGGTAAATTTCCTCCAGTGAAGAGGAGGAATAAAACGTCGCTGTACATCGCCACGATCGAGAAAGCTCACAGCCTCGTCAACTCTCTGATAGAGACGAGCAGGATCGAGAACCTCGGACTGGTGGTGGTCGACGAGGTAAAAGCTCACCACTGCTAATAACTCATAATAAAGGTTTAAGATCTTTCGAAGATGAATTTATAACACATTTTTTAAATTGCAGCTTCACATGTTGGGCGACGGCAGCAGGGGAGCCATCATTGAGATGACTCTAGCCAAAGTTCTCTACACCAGCAGTAGGTGTCAGAGTTTTGATTTTAAATGTTCTTCTTGTGTTCCTTATCAACATTTTCACATATTTTAGGAATTCTAATCACTCAAAAGTACAAAAACATAAATATTAAAAAATCTTGCCTCATTGATCATGGAATAGCTCCAGCTGGTATAGACTGATATTTACAGCTGATATAGACTGATATTTACAGGCGATATAGACCAGATATAGACTGATATTCACAGCTGTTTTCACCATTATCCCTCTGTGTTTCTTCCAGAGTCGACTCAGATTATCGGGATGAGCGCCACGCTGGGAAACATTAAAGACTTGCAGATGTTTTTAAAGGCTGAAAATTACTCTAATGACTTCAGACCTGTACGGGAATTTATCTCTAAAACTATGAATGATTCCCCCCTGTTATTTCTCTATTATATCTACTGCTTTAGTGCCTAATCTGCCTGATTCAGTGCCTCATAATGAGCCTATTCTCTGTACAGGTACAGCTGAAGGAGTACGTCAAACTAAAGGACACGATTTATGAGGTCGACCCGAGAGAGGAGGAGTGTTTCAGGTTCTCACGTCCTCTGAACTTTAAGGTAAATTAGCAGATATCTTCTGTTATCCTCGTTAGGGCGGAGTCAGGGTGGATGTGAAGACTGAGCACAGCCCAGGGTACTGTCTGATTGGGTAGTCGGGTTGCCCCGCACCCCTGGTTGGACGGTCTGATGTCCCAAGGGCCTGAAACCCACCAGCACCCAGTTCATTTAATTCCCGTTTAAGCTGTTCAGGTACGTAACATCATAGTCCAATATTTCAGACTTCATTTATATTCCTCTGTCGTCCCTCAGTATTCCAGCGGGATGCAGAAAATGGACCCGGATCACATCATCGCCCTGGTGACTGAAGTCATCCCGGCACATTCTTGCCTGGTTTTCTGTCCCACGAAGAAGAACTGTGAGAACGTGGCAGGGATGATCTGTAGATACCTGACAGAGTGAGTTCCTATTCTTCCTCTCTGCTGTCTCTTCTCGTCTGTCTGATGGTTCTTAGACTCTGGTTTTTAACAGGTCTTTGTGTCTTCAACCCTCACAGCGAGTTCCTGCAGCACCGTCAGGAGGAGAAGTCGCTCCTTCTCCGGGAGCTGAGGGACAGCGGGAACGGCTCTCTGTGTCCGGTGCTCAAGAGGACGGTGCCGTACGGTTTGGCGTATCATCACAGCGGTCTGACCTCTGAGGAGAGGAAGCTGGTGGAGGAGGCGTACTCCAACGGTGTGCTCTGTCTGCTCGCCTGCACCTCCACGCTGGCTGCAGGCATCAACCTACCAGCACGAAGGTAGCGCACTTTCGTCATCGATTAAAGAGCCGGTGACTTTAGCCAAGTTTAATCAAGAAAACAGCATGAATTTGGAGCAATTTAGGACGTTTAGCTTCAGTAATCTAGAATCAAAAACCCAGTTTAACCCTTTAATCTGTAGGTAGACCTGCATCTGTTTCAGACTGATTTTGCAGAGGTTTGTGACATTTTTCTCTTGTTTTGACAAATCTACGTCACATTTGACCTCATTGTCCTCTGACCAGAGTGATCCTTCGCTCGCCGTACGTGGGCATCGACTTCCTGAAGAGGAGTCAGTACAAACAGATGGTGGGGCGGGCGGGGCGAGCTGGCATCGACACCTTTGGAGAGAGCATCCTCATCCTGCAGGAGAAGGACAGAAACACGGTGACCACACACATCAGGCTTTCACTTTTTAGTTTTCTTCTGAGATAGTCATCAAAAATGTGACTTTTTCACCGCCTTTTTAAAACAATAAAACCTCTGATGTTTGATTAGTGTCAACAAGTGCCAAAAGTTTAAAAAGAACGTAGAATTTACAGTCGTATTTGGACCTATCGCTGCTGCAAAAATGGCACTATTAGATTAACAAATTTACGTTGGTTTAAGCACTGTGTGGAGTTTACCAACAAGCTTTAGCAAATAAAAACTGGCAAAAATGGGATAAAATCTGCAATAATAGGTAGAGAAAGGCAAGAAAAGGGCAGAAAAATGTTGAAAAGTGGCAACAAAAGGGGCAGAATTTGGTAAAGAAAGGCACGAAGAGGAGAATAATGAAAAGTGGTTAAAGGTGGCAAAAATGGGTATAGAAATTCAAAAAAGAGCATAATAATGGTGAAAAGCAGTTGAAAAGCTGCAAAATGGGTTAATAACAGCACAAAAGAGAAGAATAGTGATTAAAAGAAGTGATTCAAATGTGGCAGAATTGGGTATAGCAATGCAAAACTGAGCAGAATACTGAAGAAAAGTGGTTAAAAAGTGGCAAAATTTGGTATAGAAATGCAAAACTGAGCAGAATAATGGCGAAAAGCGGTTACAAAGCTGCAAAAATGGGTAAAGAAAGGCAAAAAGTAAGGAATTATGGTGAGAAGTGGTTAAAAATGGGTTACAAAGGTTAGAATAATGGTGAAAAGCAGTTAAAAAGCCTCAAAATGGGGCGCAGGTGGCCTAGTTCAGGTTTGAATCTGGCCTGTGGCACTGTCCCACATCTCTCCCCACCTCTCTCATCCCTGTTTCTGATTCTGTCCACTGTCCTCCTCTGTCAATAAAGGCATGAAAAATAAAATGTAAATAAACCCCAGCAAATTCAGGGGCCTGTTCTCTGGGTTCATCAGGGCCCAGACCTGATGAACCTGCTCAGATGTGAAGCTCTGTCTTATATTCCTGTATTTTATTGTCTTGAAAATAAAATGAAAAATAAAGACACTTAAATACAGTATCTAAATGTTCTTTTTCAGAGCAGTAAGACAGAAAAAGTTACCATTTTTTTACACAGTTGGAGTAAATTGGTGATACCATGTGCTTTAAAACAATAAATCTGTCTTTTTAATGATTAAAAACATAAAAAAAGTACCAAACCTGTTTGTATTTTATAGCCAAGAAGCTTTAGAGAGAAGTAAAACCTTAAAAACTGCCATCGTACAGTACAGTTAAGACCGTGCTCATGAGTTTAACTGTAATAAGGTGAATTTTGGATGTTTGAACAGCTCTCCCCGTTGTTGGTTCTTCATTATTATCACATCTGTGTTTAAAATGACTGACCGTCCTGGAACAGTAGGCTTAGACTCCCAGACTTTAGAGACTCTGAGCAAACATTAAAGAATAAAACTAAACATCTGAACACAGAGCGATCACCTCCATGAGTGTTAAATTCTCTCTGCGTTGGCGTCTTCTCTCTCCTCTCAGGCTAAAGCTCTGGTCTGCGCCCCGATGGAGAAATGTTTCAGTAACCTGCTGCTGGACGATGGGAAAGGCCTCCTCAGCCTCCTCCTGTCTCTGATCGGCCTGAGCGTAAGTCTCCACTCATGAACCTGAGCGTGTTTCAGCCTCTAAACCTGCAGAAGAAGAATCAGCCTTTCTGTGTTCCAGATCACGCCCACCGGCGAGCAGCTGAGGGAGTTCCTGAGCGGGACGCTGCTGTCGGTGCAGCAGGATCAGCTGTGTCTGAAGAGGAGTCTGTGGGAGGAGGTGCAGACGTGTTTGGACGTCCTGAAGGAGAAGAACCTCGTCACTGAGTCTGTGGACGATCACACGCTCAGGGTCACACGGCTGGGGAAAGCTACGTATAAAGGTGGGGCTGTCACTGAACCAGACCTCCGAGCTCCAGCATGGGTCTAGTTAGTCTAGTAACTCCACATAAGAGGCCTAATGACCTTTGACCTTCAGGATCTAGTCATTTCCTGCTCGTCAGTCTCCATGTGTCTGAGTGAATCTGTTTAGGGCCGTCAGTGTGTCTGCAGGCTCTACTCTAAAACGTCTGATGTTCTTGATTCCAGGTTCTGTAGATCTGGTCTACAGTGACCTCTACAAAGACCTCTGTAAGGGTCTGGAGGGTCTGCTTTAACACGTCTGATGTTCTTGGTTCCAGGTTCTGTAGATCTGGCCTACAGCGACGTCCTCTACAAAGACCTCTGTAAGGGTCTGGAGGGTCTGCTTTAACACGTCTGATGTTCTTGTTTCCAGGTTCTGTAGATCTGGTCTACAGTAACCTCTACAAAGACCTCTGTAAGGGTCTGGAGGGTCTGCTTTAACACGTCTGATGTTCTTGGTTCCAGGTTCTGTAGATCTGGTCTACAGTGACCTCTACAAAGACCTCTGTAAGGGTCTGGAGGGTCTGCTTTAACACGTCTGATGTTCTTGGTTCCAGGTTCTGTAGATCTGGCCTACAGCGACGTCCTCTACAAAGACCTCTGTAAGGGTCTGGAGGGTCTGCTGCTCAACAGTTATCTCCACCTGGTCTACCTGGTGACCCCGTACGACATGACCTCTCAGTGCAAACCTGACTGGAGGACGTTCTTCAGACAGGTACGCCCTCCGTTTAACTTTATAAGCTTCAGAGAGCTGATTGGAACCTGACGCCGTCGTTTCTGCTGCAGTTCACTCTGCTGTCAGCCGCCGAGCAGAAAATGTCTGCAGCCATCGGAGTACCTGAGAGTTTCATCGCCAGGAAAGCTGCAGGACAGGCGGTGAAGAAGGTCAGGAATGTCTACCATGTTTAACATTTGTCCTCTCTGAGAGATTAATGAAGCAGGAGAATCCCCAGGAGCAGGAAGGACTCTCATACAGTGTTACTCAACCAAAGAGCCAAACTGTTGAAACATACCTTTGCGAGAGCCACAATCTAAGAGGTCAAAAGTGGCAAAAACAGCTTGAGGTAGCAATAACAATAAGTGAAAGATGGAAAAAATGGTCAAAAAACAACAAAAATTGGGAGCAAAATGGTCAGACAGTAGCAAAAATGGGTGAGAAGAGACAAAAAATGAGTTACAGGTGGCAAAAGATGATCCAATAGTGGCAAAAGCATGGCAAGAAGGAGTGGCAAAAAGTGGAAACAAGTGGTATTTAATGGCAAAAGGTAGCTTAAATGTGGGAGAAAAAATGGTGAAAAGGGCAATAATGGGATAAAAGTGGTAAAAATAAATAAATAAATAAATAAAAAGTTGCAAAAAATGGGAAAAAAGTAGGGACAGGTGTTATTTAATGGCAAAAGGTAGCTTAAATATGCAAAAATGGGATAAAAGTGGCAAAAATTGGGAAAAAAAGAGGCAAAATAGGCAAAAAAGTAGGAAAAAAGTGGTATTCCATGGCAAAAGGTAGCTTTAATGGATGAAAAGTGGCAGAAATGGTGAAAAAGGGCAAAAAAGTTTCCCTTTTTTAAGGTAATAAGGGAATTGATTTAAAATAAAGTCATAGAAGAGCCACAGGTTGAGTATCACTGCTCTAATAAATCTGCTCTTTGCACACCAAGTCTGCCGTGTTTTGTCCTGAAACGCTGCACAGTTAACTCCTGATGGTTTAAGATAAATAACTACACTCAGAATGCACCACACAGGATATTAAATATAATAAGCGTTCATTTTTTTCTGCTTTTTACATGTTTTTTTTAATCAAGATCAGACCTGATCATGAACATCATAAATGGATTTATTACTAGGAATTTAACCCTTTAAATGTCAGTTTAAATCAAAATTAGCCCCCAATTTAAAAACACACAAAATGAAATATTTTTATATCCTACGTGCAAATTTAGATTTCCCTGAAGGTGATTATTACAGCCTTGAATATGTTAATAATGAGCAATAACTTTGGTTTTTGGTCATTATTATTATTATTTGTTTGATTTCGGGGTGTAAGTGTTTAAAAAATGGACAGCAAACATAAATAGCAATAAAAAAATACACTTTTTTAAATAATTCCACTTTTTTTGCATTAATTCCTAAATAAAGATCAGGCCTGAATCATAAATATTAAATGTTGATCATTTCTGGAGGGAATTTAACTCTTTTAATGCCAGTTCAAGTGCAAAGACCCTGATGTTAGTGGTTTGAATAAAAACAAACAAAAAAAAAAACAGTGAAATATTTTTCATATACTAAATGCAAAGTGGATTTCCTTGAAGGGGATTATGACAGCCTTGCACATGTTAACAATAAGCAATGACTTTTATATTCATGCATTTTAGAAATTTTATTTAAGTGTCTAATAAGTTGTTACAGAGCGCCCCTATTGGAAACCAGGAAGAAAAGCATGTCATTTCTCCTCGTGTCAAATATTGTAAAATATAAAAACTGTAAATTTGAATCAGTGACTCCAGAATGAAAGCCTGATATCATAAACATGTTTTTACTGTGATGGCTGGAGGATCAAAATTGGTGGTTTTAACGGGACATTTTTGGTCTCCAACATGCTGAGTGGGTAGAAAAAGTCTCCAGAGATTATTACTGATCTAATAAAGGATCTAATATTATCTTTTCAGAATTCTATTAAAAAACAAAATGTATGTTATTAGCATTAACACATTCAGAATGATGAAAAAACAAAAAAATCACCCATAAAGATACAAAATGTCCTCAACAACCTCAAAGGGTTAAACAGAAATGTGATCTCACACCGTGGCAATCATGTTTGCACACTGACAATAAAACCTTTGGCTTGGGGTTGTAAACAGGTTTGGTTTTTCTGCATTTCTATATCTCTCTCCTCTGGTTTGGAGGTTGCAGCGGCTGCAGCTCCCTTCCTCTCTCTCTCTCTCTCTCTCTCTCTCTCTCTCTCTCTCTCTCTCTCTCTCTCTCTTAGGTGAGACGCTGTTGTGCTTCTTCAGTGGATTTTAACCATTAAATATCAGGGATTCAAGACTAAAGTTGTACTCACAACCACATGAAGACAGGAAAAACCTGAAAGGATGCCTTCTGTTTCTCCATCGCTGTGACCACTGGAGTGTTGTACTGCCAGTTTATATAAACTCTAGAAAAATAACACTGTCAGAGTTGGTGTAAGGTTTCTCTGTGCTGTAGTTATTCCTCTCAGATTACAGATCAGATAAATGAGTAGAAAGTGGACCTTCCCCTGTGTATCACTCTGACTCTCTGTTCTTCCTGTGCTGTGGTTCATCCTCAGAGCATCACTCTGACTCTCTGTTCTTCCTGTGCTGTGGTTCATCCTCAGAGCATCACTCTGACTCTTTTCTTCCTGTGCTGTGGTTCATCCTCAGAGCATCACTCTGACTCTTTTCTTCCTGTGCTGTGGTTCATCCTCAGAGCATCACTCTGACTCTGTTCTTCCTGTGCTGTGGTTCATCCTCAGAGCATCACTCTGACTCTCTGTTCTTCCTGTGCTGTGGTTCATCCTCTCAGAGCGTGGACATGGAGGCGGTGAGCAGGATGTACCTGGCTCTCGTCCTCTTCTCTCTCCTGAAGGAAACGAATCTCTGGAGCGTCTCTGAGCGCTTCCAGCTGAGCCGAGGACTCGTCCAGACGCTGCTCAGCTCGGCATCGGCCTTCTGCTCCTGCGTGCTGCACTTCACCGAGGTAAACGGCATCAAACTCCTCCTCCTCCTCTTCTTCTTCTCTGTTCTGATATCAGCCTACTCCATCTCTCTGCTGGTCGTCTGTTTCAGGAGCTGGAGGAGTTCTGGCCGTTCAGAGCGCTGCTCACTGAGCTGACCAGGAGGCTGAGTTACTGCGTCAGAGCCGAGCTCATCCCTCTGATGGAGGTGGCCGGAGTCATGGAGGTCAGACAGGACGGTCGTGTTTTTAAGAGGACAGAAATACTTTAGCTTTCTTCACTGTATTAGTCCTGCAAGGGGAAGTGGTAGTTCTAGATGCTCTCTCACACGGTGAAGAAATATAAGTTTAGAAATTATGGGTCTAGTGGAGTCTGGGACTGAGGGTAGCTGAGCCTCTTTAACTGCTTTTCTCCCTTGGTTGGTCATAAACATGCTTTTAATGGAAACACTGATATAGTATTAGGAAAATAAACCTTGTAGGGCACTGGTTAGACTGGACCTAGTGTTTAATGAATTTTGATGACATCATCTTACTAAAGCCTATTAAAACTTTAAAGGATGACATCATCAGAGGCAGAGGAAGGAATGGTGGTGAAGCTGGTGGCTTTTTCCCACCATTATTGCCAAAAGGTTGCCAACAAAGGACAGTCAACATGAGGGAACTAATGTTGGTGTCTGTGTACAAGATCTAGTAATGATAATTTGTTGCTGAATGAGCCTGTTCTAAGAGCTGGCTCTTTTATAAGAATGACAGGAGCTGGCTCCTGTTCTAAGAGCTGGCTCCTGTTCTAAGAGCTGGCTCCTGTTCTAAGAGCTGGCTCTTTTATATGAACAACAGGAGCTGGCTCCTGTTCTTAGAGCTGGCTCTTTTATATGATCAACAGGAGCTGGCTCCTGTTTTAAGAGCCTTGTCTTTTATATAAACAACGATCTGGCTTCTGTTCTAAGAGCCGGCTCTTTTATTTGAATAACAGGCACCTGCTCCTGTTCTAAGAGCTGGCTCTTTTCATTAACAACAGGAGCTGGCTCCTATTCTAGGAGCCAGCTCTTTTAAATGTACAACTAGGAGCTGGCTCCTGTTTTAAGAGCTGGTTCTTTTATATGAACAACAGGAGCTGGCTCCTGTTTTAAGAGCTGGTTCTTTTATATGAACAACAGGAGCTGGCTCCTGTTTGAGAGCCAGTGTGCTTTCCTCCATTATCGTTGTTATTTAATATACATTTTAAAAAGCCAGACTGGTGCCGAGTGAAGAGCAGTTTGGAAGCTAATGAGAGCTTAATTTGCAAACGTTTCTAAAATTCAGTTTTTACTTTCTCATGATGAAGTTCTGAGTGTAAATCAATTAAAACAAAATAATTTAAAGGACTGTGGCATTGGGCTGGAGTATAAGAAAATTGAAAAACTAAAGGGGTCTGAATACTTTCTGAATAATCTGTATTTTTGGGCCCAAATGAATTGAATTAAAGTTCATTTATGAACTTACAACGGTAGTTTATTTGTTAGTAAAAATGAAGCCAGTGATGTGTAAAAATCTGCAGTCTTGAACACTGGATTTATTGTGTTATTTAACATTTTAACCTAAAGCAGAGGTTCTCAGCTGGTCAAGAGTCTGGACCAAGATTCTTAAAAGTTTCGATCATATCCAGGTGTTTTTAATGAATGAATGTCACAAAACAGAGACAGAGCCTTCAAAATAAAAGCTCTTAAAGACTTTAGCCACATCCTTTTTCCTTAACAGACATCCACAGCCCATAAAAATGGCCACACTGCCCACTTGTTGGGTCCCTGCCCACCTGTTGATGACCAGTAAGGGTTCTGGTGAATTTATGATCAGCATTTTTTTTTATTTTCTAGCATTTTATCAGAAACACACACTGATCAGATAATAATACAGCTGGTAAGAGAATGAATAGTCCTGAAGAGGGCAGCAGAGGGTTAAAGAGGAGGGGAACTTCCATTAGTGAAGAAATCCTCTCTTTCTATCCGGATTTACTCAGACGTGAACAAACTGACATGAAATCAGTTTCTATCATTCAGTATGAGGTTTCTGAAGAAATGTGGTTCAGAATCAGAGAAAAAAGCTGCAGAACCTTCTTAGAATCCTGGTTGTTGTTCTAAATTCCTTCATTTTCAGAGTTCTGCACTGATAAATGTCTGTATGTACATGGAAACACTGCTTCTACAGAATAAACCTCACTGTAAACTGAGATAAATGATTGAACAGGGAAAATTAAACCCTAATGTAGCTGACAGGAAGAGACAGAGAGATTTTTGATCTGTTTTTATTCCTTGTTGTGTCCTTAATGAAGTTTTAAAGTGTTTCTCATCTGTAGACATTCATGTAAATATAATTGTAGTAACACTGAGTGTCTTGCTGATGTTTTCTGTTTTCCTCCCTCCAGTCCCGAGCCAAGCAGCTGTATAACGCCGGCTATAAGACCCTGACTCACCTGGCGAACGCCGACCCGGCTGTTCTCAGTAGGACCATTGAAAACCTCTTCAAGAAACAAGCCAATCAGATCGTAGCGTCTGCTAAAGTGAGCGTTTCCTCTGTTTTTAACGCCATGCTTCCGTCCTGTGCAGGCCTGAATGATTAACGCTGTGCTGTTTGTGTGTATCAGATGACGTCTCTCTGTATTTCAGATGCTGCTGAATGAAAAAGCTGCAGCGCTGCAGGAGGAAGTGGACGAGCTGCTCACGCTCCCCGCCGACCTGCCTCGACCTTCAAACACTGAAGACTGATTTTATTTATCCCAGAGGAGTTTTATTCTCTTTATAAAGTCTGACTTTTATTGTTTTTCTTTGAATCTGATTAAAATAATGTGCAGAAGGACCCACGCTCATTTACTGCTTTATTTCATTTACCTTCCACTGTCGGCTCCTTTCCTCTTCACCAGGAAGAACTCCACCCAAAACTCATGCTGCATGTTTTATCCACTCATAAAATCCAAGGTCCCAGTCAAACACATCATCGTCAGGCTTCTAAAGGTGGACCTTGGACTTGAAAACTTTAAATGACTTCAGCAACTTACAAACTTGTAACCCAGATTAGCTAACAGGACGTAGTCTGCTTGGGCAGGACGTCAGCCCTGATGAGTTCAATGGAACATCCCATCATGTCATCCTGGACCCCCAGGGCTGAAACAGAAGGGTTTTTAGACATGCACAAGTCCAAGACTGGAGTGTTTTTACAGCAACAAACTTCACAGGCATGTTTTGGGGACCTCTGAGAACAAAATAAACTTGTCTTTAAGGGTAAAATGTGTGACCTTTGAAAGCTTTAAAAAATTCCATCTTTGCCTTTATAGAGGATGCCATCCTTGGTCTATTAAACATTCTATGTTTGAATTTAAAGATGATGTCATCCTTTAAAGTTTATTAAAAATAATCATATTTGCCTTTGAAGATGAGGTCATTATGTAGAGTCTCTAAAACATTCCATACTTGCCTTTGAAGATGTCATCCTTTAATATTGATAAAACCTTCAAGACTTGACATAGATGATGTCATCCTTTCAAGACTATAAAACATTCCATACTTGCCTTCTAAGATGATTTCGTCTTTTAGGATTGATTAAACAATTCAGACATGACTTTGAAGATGTCATCCTTTCAGTTTGATAAAACATTCCAGACTTGTCATAGATGATGTAATCCTTTAAAGTTTATTAAAAATAATCATATTTGCCCTTGAAGATGAGGTCATTATGTAGAGTCTCTAAAACATTCCATACTTGCCTTTGAAGATTCCATACTTCCCTTTAAAGATGATGTCATCTTTTGAGATTGATAAAACATTCCAGACTTGAAGCAGATGATGTCATCTTTTCAAGACTATTAAACATTCCATCCTTGCCTTTAAAGATGATGTCATCCTGTAAAGTCTATAAAACATTCCATCCTTGCCTCTGAAGATGATCTCTAAAGTCCATAAACATTCTATCCCTGCCTTTAAAGATGATGTCATCCTGTAAAGTCTATTAAATATTCCATCCTTGCCTTTAAAGATGATGTCATCCTGTTAAGTCTATAAAACATTCCATCCTTGCCTTTAAAGATGATGTCATCCTGTAAAGTCTACAAAACATTCCATCCCTGCCTTTAAAGATGATGTCATCCTGTAAAGTCTACAAAACATTCCATCCTTGCCTCTGAAGATGTTCTCTAAAGTCCATAAACATTCCATCCCTGCCTTTAAAGATGATGTCATCCTGTAAAGTCTACAAAACATTCCATCCTTGCCTCTGAAGATGTTCTCTAAAGTCCATAAACATTCCATCCCTGCCTTTAAAGATGATGTCATCCTGTAAAGTCTATAAAACATTCCATCCTTGCCTCTGAAGATGTTCTTTAAAGTCCATAAACTTTCCATCCCTGCCTTTAAAGATGACGTCATCCAAGCTCAATCAGACATTCCAGCCTTATAAACTGATGACAATCCCACCCCTGGAACGCCATAGTAAACATGACGTAATATTTTGTATGAATGGGCTGAAAGGCTGTGGATTGGTCAGACCCATGGTCTCCCTGAGCCCTGATTGGCCCCCCTCCCCCAGGCCGCCCCTGGTCCCAGGTCTCGCTAAAGCAGGAAGTGTGCTGCTCCTCTCTCATGTTGCTCTTCAGTCATGAAGTCTCCGGTCCTCCTCCTGCTCCTTCTGTTGTCTCACCGAGCTGAAGGAGTCCAAACCCGGGACAGGACCAACTCCTCCCATGTCCCGGAGCCGGACCGGCACCAGAACTCCTCGGACCTGGACCTGGTCCTGGATGTGTCCTCGGTGCTTCGCCGGGTGGATCCGCGCTTTCTGTCCGTGACCATCGATGCCAGCCTGGCTTCAGAGGAGAAGTTCATGTTCCTGCTGGGGTGAGGGGACCTCTGAACCGTTTTACACGATCACAGGGGGGTCTAGGTCTTAACTCTGTCTTTAAATCTGGATTCAGTCCGTCTTAGAGGAGCGCTGATCCGAGGTCTAACTTTACTTTAAATCCTCACTACGGTCCCAGTTTAATCTACTGGCAGTAACGATCTGTGTAATCTCATAAAAATCTGCGGGTTTTCCCTTTAACGCGCTAAATTAACCGCGAGATTATCATCCAGATAATCTCCACCAACAGAGACCGGATCCTTTATCAGAGGAATCAAAGCCTCATTTATGCTGAATAAGACCAGGATCCTGTGAAACTACAGACTCAGAGTTAGATCAGAGCAGGTTTTATAAAGTCCTGTAGAAAGAACATCCTGTTCATCTCTGTAGACCTCTGTCCTGGTTCTCCTCCTCTCTTTTTATTAGAGGCAAAAAAAACCAGCCAATAAATCTGAGAAACAGAGTAAAACCATAGAAGAAGAAGGAGCTGAGACTGGTTCTCAACCTTTTCAGCCCCAAAATAAAGGGGCCAGAGACCGGGGAGCTCAGCAGAACCAGGGTCCACTGTGGATCTGTGAACGCCATACTTTATATTTGACCTGAATGATAACCACTCTCCTCAAAGGAACACATCTTTATTTATTCATTTGTGTAATAAATAGCCTTCTTTAAATGAAAATAACTTCTGTTAAAAGCACAATTAAAACATTAAAATTGGTTATAATGGCAAAAAAATGATGGAAAAGGTGGTGAAATTGGATTTTTAAAGCACATAAATGTGTTAAAAGGGGCAAAAAATAACCAAAAATAAGTTAAAGTAGCAAAAACAGGTACAAAAACTGGTTAAAGGGGATTAAAAAGCGGCTGTAAAGTGCAAAAAAATGGTGGAAATTAGGTGGAAAATTGATCGAAACTGGCTAACATGGGTTAAATGTGGTAAAATGGGCAAAAAGGGCTGTAAAAGTGTTTGATAGAGACAATAAAGGGACAACAGAGGCAACAACGGGCAGAACCAAGTGGTGGAAAGGGTTAAAAATGGACAAAAATGGGTTTAAGTGGCAAAAATGTGCTAAAATTGGTTTTAAAAAGTGATGAGAAAGGTTTAACATCTGGTAAAATTTAAAACACATTCTTAGTTTGTTTGTTTTTTTTCCTTGAGCATCTGGTGACCTCCTCTCAGTGTCTCGACCCATAAGGGGGTCTGGACCCCAAGGTTGAGAACCCCTGCCCTGGATGAATGTGAATGAAGGCTGATGACGATCAGGACTGGAGGCTGTGGAGGACAGGATGTTCTCTGTTTTTAAACTGACATTTTTGTTCCTCGTGGGCTCACTGAGAGTTTGAAGGTGATTAAAGTTGATCTTAATTCTATCCTGATGCACCTGCATGAGCTGCAAAAGCAGACGTCACAGATTAGACGGATAATCTCTGATAATCTCTGATAATCTCTGTGGAGTCATTCAGAGTCTGGATGAAGTTTAGACCGATCAGTGAAGCTGGATGAAAAACTTTGGATGAAAGTGCTCAAGTAGGAAAAACCCACAAAAGTGATTTTTGGTCTAATAAACGGACTTTTCCTGATAATAAAGGAATAATTTAACGTTTCGATCGGGACTGAAATGGACTGGAAGACCCCAAAACTCTGTAAAAATAATTTTCTGTGGTGTTTTATTTAGGTTTTTGTCATGAACAGCCTAAATGTGAATTACATTTTCATTCAGTAACAGAACGAAAATAAAACTAAAAAGTTGGCACAAAAGAGAGGATAAATATGGAAGTGGTTGTTTTTGACTTTAGTGACGTCTGTGTCAGAGAACTGAAGTGACACCAGAGAGTTCATTTTGAAGAATCACTTCTGCTAAATTCACAGACAGTATGTGTGTTTTTATTTTATGTTGTAATTGAATTTTATTTTTATATTCTTTATGTATTTATTTTAGTTTTATCATTTTTATTTGATTATTTATTTAATTTTAATTTAATTTTATTATTTATTTATTTTTATTTTCATTTTTTAAACGTTTTTATTATTATTTTTTGGATTTTTTGTGCTGTGTGTTTTTAGTGCTATTAGATTTTTTCTAGAGCACTTTGGGGTGTTGTAACAGTCTGTATAAATGAAGTACATTTTATTATTTGGTTTCATTGGGATGTGCTTTAAATTTTATGATTGCACAACTAAAGCTCCACGGCTCAGTTTTTCCAGTCATTTTACTGCAGAAAGTTTCAGCTCTCTTAAAATCAGACATTTATGTCTGAGCATTGACAGAAAAAGTTCAATCTAATGCAGCAATGAAAAATTTACCAGAGAAGAGCTGCAGCAGAAATATTGACCTGTAAATCAGCTTTTTATCAGTAAACAGACCAATCAGTGAGGTGATTGATTATAACAGCTGTCTTTGTCTACATGTTCCTTTTCTCTTTTTGAGCTGAATTTTAAAGATTTCTAAATCTTTTAAGCGGAGGTGACTCCATGAAAGTGTAAAAACATGCGGCTATGTCAGAAACGTGCTGCACTGAGTCTAGAACTCCCAGTAATCACCATCCCTCATATTTAAATAAAGTTTTGTGTTTTAAATCTCAGTAATCTTGTTTCTCCTCGTATTTAAATAAAGTTTGTTCTCAGCTCTCCAAAGATCAGGACCTTGGCCCGAGCGTTGACCCCGTCTTTTCTGCGGTTTGGGGGCACGCAGCAGGACTTCATGGTGTTCACTCCTCAGATGGATCATCGGCGCGGCTCAGGTGGAGCTCCAGGTAACGCCACGTGTGTTTTTGTCCTGAGAACGAGTTTTTCTCCCACTCAGGTGAGTCAGGCTGTCAGCTGAGACTCGTTCAGACTCGTTGTTTTGGTAGAAACCAGGACTAGAGCTCAGACTGTCCCGACTCAGCAGAATATCTGAGGAAACAAAGAGGCGTCCATCAGCAGAGGACTATAGGAGATTATTCTGTCAGTGTAATAGTCCTCAGGCTGTTTAGATAAAGGTTTTAAATACCTGAGATGGTTTCTGTTTCTCAGACCTAAAAGTTTCTTAGTTACAGCTTTATCTTCATTGGTTTGCTGTTAAATCCAGTTTTAACCCTGCTGGACTGTTTTCATCCCCGCATCTTTGAGTGAAAACACCTAAAACTCAGAGTAAATGTCCCAAAAATGTTAATAATATAATAACAGATCCGTGCTTGCTTTCTTAGCTCTATCCTGTGATAAACTGGAGTTGCCTCCATGGCTGGAGGAGCATCTGAAGAAAGAGTGGACCCAACAACAGATTCTTCTGATGAAGGAAGACCTGAGGAGGAAATACAGGAGAGTCAAGTTCACTGGTACGCCTGCTTCAATAAAACATCCTCCTATCCTCAGCTGAATGAAGCCTTTAAACTACTCACCTTTATTGATTTTAGAAATCAGTTATCGTTAATATAGTTTAGATCCTGCCAAGTTCATTTTACCCTCTACCTTTACAAGCCTTCCAGGGCCGGCTGCTGAGAAGCATCCCCACAGCATGATGCTGCTGGGAAGCATCCCCACAGTACGATGCTGCTGAGAAGCATCCCCACAGTATGATGCTGCTGGGAAGGATCCCCACAGTATGATGCTGCTGAGAAGTCCCCACAGCATGATGCTGCTGAGAAGCATCCCCACAGTATGATGCTGCTGAGAAGCATCCCCACAGCATGATGCTGCTGGGAAGCATTCCCACAGCATGATGCTGCTGAGAAGCATCCCCACAGCATGATGCTGCTGAGAAGCATCCCCACAGTACGATGCTGCTGAGAAGCATCCCCACAGCATGATGCTGCTGAGAAGCATCCCCACAGTATGATGCTGCTGAGAAGCATCCTCCAGTATGATGCTGCTGAGAAGCATCCCCACAGTATGATGCTGCCACCAGCGTGCTCCACAGTGGGGATGGTGTGTTTGTGGTGATGTCAGTGTTTGGCGTCTTGTCTGATGGTCTCAAAGCTCCATCCTGGTCTCATCAGACCAGAGAACTTTCTTCCTCTTGACCATGGAGTCTCCCACAGTCCTTCTGGTGAACTCTAGTCCTCAAAAATGTTAAAACAGCTGAAACTAAAGTAGTAGGCAAAGAGAACTGTAGCTGTTCATAGAGGAGGTGGATCATGAAGCTGAGAGGTCTTAGCCTTTAAAAGAAACTGTTTTAACGTCATAGATATATTATTTCACTTTTGCACTCTCTCTCTACCCGACCATTAAAGGAGTTCCACATGGATCAGTACTAAGACAGCTGTTTTTATCAAAAGCTTCTATTGTGCCACATAAAGGTAAAATGATATATCCTTATATGCAGACGATACACAGTTCTCTATCTCTATCCATTCATTGATCTCAGTCTCATAAACAGATCTGGCTCTACTTTTCTACAGCAGAACAAACAGAAGTCATTCTCTGTCTTTATACTGTGTTGAATTAGCGTGGTATGAACCAGCTTCTCCTCTGAGTTTCTGATCTGGTCTGTTCCAGAGAACACCGTAGACATGCTGCACTCCTTCTCCAACTGCTCTGGCATGGATCTGGTATTCGGGCTGAACGCTCTCCTCAGAACGGCCGACAACACGTGGAACGGCAGCAACGCTCACCAGCTGCTCCAGTACTGTGAGTCCAGACAGTACAGGATGGACTGGGAGCTGGGCAACGGTACGTTAGCGGGATAACAGCAGAGTAGACTACTGCAGACTACAGACACCTTTATGTTAGGTTGGAATCTCTGGTTTCCTTTATTTAGATAATAGTGAGCTTTTAGGTCTATCATTGCTTTATTAAGGATGGATCACATCTCTGTGGACCTCCAGAGGCCCCTCCAGGACTTTAGAGAGCTTTACCTTTGACCCTTTATGTTTGACCTGGTGTGACCTTTAAGAACATGTTTAAGGAAGTTCAGAGCTGTAGCTTCTATACTTTTTCAGTCTCTCTGGGTTGTAAATAACAGAAACTATGTACTCTCATCAGACTTCTACTTTAATTCTAGAATAATGAGTTTACATCGGACAAATCTCTGGTATCAGAGTTTGTCTTTCTGTTGAGCATTCAGAGATTCAGATCTCTAACTGAAGCTGAAGTCTCACTTCTAAGTTTTCCGTTAATCACCTCACCGCACTCACAGGAAGTCATAACTCATGTACTTCCCTTTAGACGCTTTTTTCAGAGAACTGTATTTTTCAGTCCAGACAGACTCAGGAAGTGAGACAGCAGAGAACGGGCCCCTGATAAACCCAGAGAATGGCCCCTGATAAACCCAGAGAATGGCCCCTGATAAACCCAGACACTGGCCCCTGATAAACCAGAGAATGGCCCCTGATAAACCCAGACACTGGCCCCTGATAAACCAGAGAATGGCCCCTGATAAACCCAGACACTGGCCCCTGATTAACCAGAGAATGGCCCCTGATAAACCCAGAGACTTGGTCGCTGTCACTTTTTACCCCCTTTTCTTCATTGTTTCTTCCTATTTTGCCATATTTTTCCACTTCATACCATTTTGCTTCCTTCAACCAACTCAACCCATTTTTTCCACTTTTTAACATGTGTTCATCATTATTCCACCTTTTCTTTTTTTTTTTAATATTTATTTTTGGCCTTTTTGCCTTTATTTGATAGGACAGTGGATAGAGTCAGGAACAGGGAAGAGAGCCGGGAGAGACATGCAGGAAATAGTGCCACGGGCCGGATCCGAACCCGGGTCGCCTGCGTACATGGCGCGCCCCATTATTCCACCTTTTTTTGCATTTCATAACCCATATTGCCACTTTTAAACTGCTTTTTGCTGTTGTTCAGCCCTTACTTGCCTTTTTTAACCACTTTTTAGAATGTTTGTGACATACGATCAGCTAATACTTCATAGATTCCCAGAGGAGGATTTTAACTGCTTTCACCAATATTCCCCCTTTATCACTCTTTTTAAAATCTTTTCACCTGGCGTTTTTGCATCTCTTGGCTTAGCTATGAAGTCTAACATTACTTTCCTAATGGTTTATTTCAGTGTGACCATCCACATTGTTTATAACACCAGTGAAATAGTCGTTCTATTTTAGTAAAAGGGGGTTACATCTTTTAAAAGGCTATAGCATACTATAGCATTAATATGATTACTATTTTTATTTGATAACAGTGGAGATTGTTCAGGGTAAATATGAAATCTAGTTTTCACAGATTAACTTTATAATGGACCAGGATTTTCCTGATCATTCTGGCCAACCCCAGACAGCTCTCCCGTTTGCCCCGCCTTTTGGCAGCCTTGTTTTTGAGTCTTCCTGTTTTTGTCCTCAGAGCCGAACAGCTATGAGAAGAAGGCGAGGATTCGAGTGGACGGCGAGCAGCTGGGTCAGGACTTCACCCATCTCAGAGAGATGATGTCACAGTCCCAACTTTACCGCCACGCCAGGCTGTACGGGCCAGATGTGGGTCAGCCGAGGGACCACAGGGCGGACATACTGCAGGGGTGAGACGTGACGAGAAGAACCAGAGACCGTTAAACTTTAAACTAAAGGGAAACTAGAAACAAAGAAGGTGTGATATAAATACATAGAAGCAAAAATAGGAAAATCAATAAAAGAGGGATAATCACTGACCTATGTGGACTGCCATGCTCTCACTCACGTCTACGGGCAATTTAGAGCCACCAATTAACATAAAGAGCATGTTTTTAGTCTGTGGGAGGAAGCTGGAGAACCCAGAGAGAACCATGCATGTGGAGAACATGAAAAAGAACGCCTCTATCTAAGGGGGTTCTAACCATGAGGGGGCGTCCCAACATTAACCACTCTACCACCGTGCAGCCACAGTGTCCCAGTCTGTGTGATAGACAGAAACAAGACCAGGAAACCAAGCGCTGCAGTTCCTCTGAGTCTTATTTTAGGTTCTCACTAGAGGAACTGCACATCCTCACATCCAAAGTGGACTAACCCTCCGCCTGACAAGACCGGCTCTGGGTTACAGACTCTCATGTGAGCGCTGATTGAATCATCCTCAGAAGTGTCTCAATCAGCTGATGGTTCTTCACACAGAAAGTCCCAGTAGATTTCTCACACTGCTTCTTCTTTCCCTTCTGTGTGTGTGTGTGTGTGTGTGTATGTTTATGTTTGTGTTTTGTTGCTGCAGGTTTCTGCAGAGTGGAGCTGAGGCGGTGGACGCCGTGACCTGGCACCAGTGAGTTTAACAAACATCACACCAATGAGACATGAAATGTGGCGGTTAAAAACCCAGAGACTGGCCCCTGATAAACCCAGAGAATGGCCCCTGATAAACCCAGAGACTAGCCCCTGATAAACCCAGAGAATGGACCCTGATAAACCCAGAGAATGGCCCCTGATAAACCCAGAGAATGGACCCTGATAAACCCAGAGACTGGCCCCTGATAAACCCAGAGACTAGCCCCTGATAAACCCAGAGAATGGACCCTGATAAACCCAGAGAATGGCCCCTGATAAACCCAGAGACTAGCCCCTGATAAACCCAGAGAATGGACCCTGATAAACCCAGAGAGTGGCCCCTGATAAACCCAGAGAATGGACCCTGATAAACCCAGAGACTGGCCCCTGATAAACCCAGAGAATAGACCCTGATAAACCCAGAGAATGGAC
The DNA here is from genome assembly GCF_018320785.1 of Cheilinus undulatus. Classification (NCBI taxonomy): domain Eukaryota; kingdom Metazoa; phylum Chordata; class Actinopteri; order Labriformes; family Labridae; genus Cheilinus; species Cheilinus undulatus. The sequence goes on from NC_054881.1 coordinate 1,525,965, forward strand.
CCTGATAAACCCAGAGAGTGGACCCTGATAAACCCAGAGACTGGCCCCTGATAAACCCAGAGAATAGACCCTGATAAACCCAGAGAATGGACCCTGATAAACCCAGAGACTGGCCCCTGATTAACCCAGAGACTGGCCCCTGATAAACCCAGAGAGTGGACCCTGATAAACCCAGAGAATAGACCCTGATAAACCCAGAGATTGGCCCCTGATAAACCCAGAGAATGGCCCCTGATAAACCAGAGAATGGCCCCTGATAAACCCAGAGAGTGGCCCCTGATAAACCCAGAGAATGGCCCCTGATAAACCCAGAGAATGGCCCCTGATAAACCCAGAGAATGGCCCCTGATAAACCCAGAGACTGGCCCCTGATAAACCCAGAGAATGGCCCCTGATAAACCCAGAGAATGGCCCCTGATAAACCCAGAGAATGGCCCCTGATAAACCCAGAGAACGGCCCCTGATAAACCCAGAGAATGGCCCCTGATAAACCCAGAGAACGGCCCCTGATAAACCCAGAGAATGGCCCCTGATAAACCAGAGAATGGCCCCTGATAAACCCAGAGACTGGCCCCTGATAAACCCAGAGACTGGCCCCTGATAAACCCAGAGAATGGCCCCTGATAAACCCAGAGAATGGCCCCTGATAAACCCAGAGAATGGCCCCTGATAAACCCAGAGACTGGCCCCTGATAAACCCAGAGAATGGCCCCTGATAAACCCAGAGAATGGCCCCTGATAAACCCAGAGAATGGCCCCTGATAAACCCAGAGAATGGCCCCTGATAAACCCAGAGAATGGCCCCTGATAAACCCAGAGAATGGCCCCTGATAAACCCAGAGAATGGCCCCTGATAAACCCAGAGACTGGCCCCTGATAAACCCAGAGAATGGCCCCTGATAAACCCAGAGATTTCTATGAGCGCTCAAACAGGAAGTGCTTGGGGAAGCAAAGCTGTAGCACCAAAAATGTTCGAACATTTAATTTTGATGTTTGAAGCTGCTTTGTCACGATTTATGAATCTGATTACTGAACCAGATTAAGATTTATTTGTTCCCTCTCTTGCTCTCTTGTTTCTCAGTTATTACGTGAACGGCAGAGACACGTCTCTGGAGGACTTCCTGGATCCAGAGGTTCTGGACTCTTTGACCATAAAGACTAGTGAGGTCCTGGAGGTAAACATGCTGTTTAAAAGTGGATGAATAAAACCAAGAGTTAGTGTTTAGTTTGGTTTTTGATCAGCGTATCTTCTCCTGGTTCAGACAGTACGGCGGTTTTCTCCAGAGAAGCCGGTGTGGCTCGGAGAGACGAGCTCGGCCTTTGGGGGAGGAGCGCTCGGACTGTCGGACACGTTCGTTGCAGGATTCATGTGAGTTTAAACGCGCCAAAGCCAGTTAGAGACTGACACAAGTCCGGTACAGAGCTCAGTCCTAGAGGGTCAAAGTCAGGTCCCTGTTCAGGATGGGGTCTTTGTGCACCAGTAATGGGATTGATTCCCAGTCCCCACCCTCCCCATGTTTCCTGTCTCTTTAGCTGTCCTCTCAAAACAAAAAGCAAAAGTAATCTTAAAGCCTGAACATAACACACTATATTTGAGTTTTCATGAGGATAATGGATACATGTGGAATGAAACTCGAGGTTCAGAGTCAAACTGAACAGAGGACAGTTATTGCATGAACACCAAGCTCTCATTCTCCTCTAATTGTCTAACAGGAGAGTCGTGGTTACTTGGGAGTTAGCGTGCTGCTGATTGAGTTTAGTGATTACCCATCAGCCCCAGTCTCATGACAAACCTGCACCCAGCTGCAAAATTTAAACTCAACTCACGTGTAGGCTTTATAACCTGGAAACGAAAAGAAGTGACTCTTAGAGTATTTTTCTTCAACACAATAGAACAACGCTGCAGAGTGTGTTACTTTTCCAAAAGCTGCCTGCAATCCAAAATATAGATAAACAAGAACCCTACCGAACATCTCCAGCTAAATGAACATTCCATCCTTGACTTTGAAGACAATGTCATCAGTCATTCTGTCCTCTGCCTTTGAAGATAATGCCATCAAGCATTCATCATTGAGTTTAAGATGATGTCATCAACCATTCCATCCTTGACTTTGAAGATCATGTCATCAATTATTCCATCCTTGACTTTGAAGATCATGTCATCAATTATTCCATCCTTGACTTTAAAGATAATGTCATCAACCATTCCATCCTTGACTTTGAAGATGATGTCATCAATCATTCAATCCTTGACTTTGAAGATGATGTCATCAATTATTCCATCCTTGACTTTGAAGATAATGTCATCAATCATTCCATCCTTGACTTTGAAGATGATGTCATCAATCATTCAATCCTTGACTTTGAAGATGATGTCATCAATCATTCCATCCTTGACTTTGAAGATCATGTCATCAATTATTCCATCCTTGACTTTGAAGATAATGTCATCAATCATTCCATCCTTGACTTTGAAGATGATGTCATCAATCATTCAATCCTTGACTTTGAAGATGATGTCATCAATCATTCAATCCTTGACTTTGAAGACAATGTCATCAATCATTCTGTCCTCTACCTTTGACGATAATGCCATCTAGCATTTATCATTGACTTTAAGATGATGTCATCAATCATTCCATCCTTGACTTTGAAGATGATGTCATCAATCATTCAATCCTTGACTTTATAGACAATGTCATCAATCATTCTGTCCTCTGCCTTTGAAGATAATGCCATCAAGCATTCAACCTTGACTTTGAAGATCATGTCATCAATAATTCTATCCTAGTTTTTGAATATGATGTCATCAATCATTCCATCCTTGACTTTGAAGATGATGTCATCAATCATTCTGTCCTTGACTTTGAAGATCATGTCATCAGTTATTCCATCCTTGACTTTGAAGATGATGTCATCAGTCATTCTGTCCTCGGCCTTTGAAGATAATGCCATCAAGCATTCATCATTGACACTTGAAGATGTCATCAATCATTCAACCTTGACTTTGAAGACAGTGCCATCAACCATTCCATCCTTGACTTTGAAGATGATGTCATCTATCATTCCATCCTTGATCTTGAAGATGAGTCATCAATCATTCCATCCTTGACTTTGAAGATGATGTCATCCTTTTAAATTTTTAAATATTCTACCCTTGCCTTCAAGGTGATATCATCCTATCTGGTCTATGAATCAGTCTATTATTGCCTTCGAAGATGAGGTCATTCTCCATGTGTGTAAAAACATTCCATCCTTGCCTTTGAAGAAGTTGCCATCTTTTAAGTTTCAAACACATTCCATCCTTGCCCTTGTTTGAAGAAGACTCTCTGACTCTAGCTCTGCCCCCAAACGTTGGCGGTTCAGGCTGAGACCATTCTATGTCTCTAAGACCTGTTTATGTGACTTTAATTTAAGAAACTGTGGTTTTACATTTGGCCAACAAACATTTTAGTGTCATTAACATATTTTTTAAATACTTGAAGAGTAATAAATGAGAAATGTAATGTTTCTAATACTATACACTCACTCTTTAATGCTGTTTCTATTATTTCATTTTTCATTGATGTGATTGGTCGCTGTCTGCAGGTGGTTGGATAAACTCGGCCTCGCAGCCAAGTTGGGTCTGGATGTGGTGATGAGACAGGTGTTTGTGGGTTCAGGAAGTTATCACCTGGTGGACGAAAACCTGGATCCACTTCCTGTAAGACAACAAATTTCTCCCACTCTGGCTATAACTTGATATTTCCATCCACTTTAGGGCTCTGTGTGGAGGATTGTGTAACATTTTATGAGCTGGATTTCAGATGAGGCACATTTTTGGTCATATTGGGTCTGGTGTTGTGTTTACTGGTTATTCTGCTGCCCCCTAGAGGCCATAAAACAGCTGATAAAGCATCTCCTCTGTTAAATCCTGTATTATGTGGTCTTTAAATCAATGCTGTCTCTTCTTCCAGGATTACTGGCTGTCTGTCCTCTATAAGAGCCTGGTTGGACTGGAGGTTTTAAAAGTTGAAGGGTTTTCTAACTTTTCCAGACATAAACGCGTGAGGCTGTACCTTCACTGTGCTCATAAAAAGAGGTATTCCTCCTTTATTTCTCCTTTGATAACCACAGGTTCAGCCCGTCATCCCGGTCCTTGTTAACATGCATTAACCCGTCTGGTGTTTCCTCTGCAGATACAGACGAGGAGCCGTCACACTGATCTCCATGAATCTGAGTAAGAAAGCCGTCAGGATCTCAGTTCCTGCTCGTCTCTTGTCCAGCACAGTGGAGGCGTTTGTTCTTGAGTCGGAGCAGCCAGGAGAGCGGGGGCTCTACTCCAGGTGTTCCTCAATACACTCATTTATCACCACGTTAGCCTGAAATACTCACTCTGCAGTCATGGGAAAAGTCACGTTACATCACTCACATTCAGTCTGAGTGCAGAAATCCAGCACGTTTCACAGAGAGATAGATGCTCAGGTCTAGTCAGGAGGAGATCTCTGTACCCATGTTTAAGGCTGGAATCATTTCCAACACGCCAGGGTCTTAGAAACATCTTGACCTACATGAAAACATTCTACAGAGGTTGTATATATATAAATACACTGCCTGGCCAAAAAAAAAGTCGCCACCAAAAAAAGGTCACACACTCAAATATTTGGTTGGACCGCCTTTAGCTTTGATTACAGCACGCATGGCACATTCGCTGTGGCGTTGTTTCGATAAGCTTCTGCAATGTCACAAGATTTATTTCCATCCAGTGTTACATTAATTTTAATATTGATGATGGGAGAGTCTGACCACTGCACTAAGCCTTCTCCAGCACGTCCCAAAGATTCTCAATGGGGTTAAGGTCTGGACTCTGTGGTGGCCAATCCATGTGTGAAAATGATGTTTCATGCTCCCTGAACCACTCTTTCACAATTTGAGCCCGATGAATCCTGGCATTGTCATCCTGGAATATGCCCGTGCCATTAGGGAAGAAAAAATCCATTGTTTAAGAAATGAGAAGTTACTCATTGCATCAGCTGGGGTTAAATAACTTGTTGCCAGCTGAAAGATAATCGCCCATGCAGTAATTATCTAATAGGAGGCTGGTATTTTTTGGCCAGACAGTGTGGGTGGTGTGGGTGTGGGTGTGTGTGTGTGCGTGTGTGTATATATATATATATATATATATATAGAGAGAGAGAGAGAGAGAGAGAGAGAGAGAGAGAGAGAGTTGTATGTAACAGCTGTGACCTGTGAAATCTTTCAAAGGCAAGGCTAGGATGTTTTACAAACTTTATGGGATGACATCATCCTCAAAGGCAAGGTTGGAATGTTTTACAAACTTTATGGGATGACATCATCTTCAAAGGCAAGGCTAGGATGTTTCACAAACTTCATGGGCTGACATCATCTTCAAAGGCAAGGTTTGAATGTTTTACAAACTTAATGGGATGACATCATCCTCAAAGGCAAGGCTAGGATGTTTAACAAACTTCATGGGCTGACATCATCTTCAAAGGTAACGATTGAATGCCGTAGAAACATTTTAAAGATGACATCATCATGGAAAGGTTACTTTGCGCATGTATTTCTCAGGACAGGTGCGTTGAAGGGCGAGGTATCCAGCAAACATTTCAAAGACAAACACTCACACACTGTCCAACAAAGAAAAGGAGTATTTATTTTCAACATTTTAGTACTAGACCTTCATCGAGAAGGTTCGCCTTTGCAAGTTGGACAGTGTGCGGGTGTTTGTCTCTGAAAAGATGACATCATCAACAGCTGAGGACAGAATGCTGGTGAATGGGTTTTTGGTGTCTTTTCCATCCATTTTTGCTGAACAGTAGGGGATAGTTGGCAACTTTTGTCAAAGTTGTGACCCAGAGAGTGTTACCTTTGTTTGGTTTTCTTGGTAAAATATAAGAAAATAGAAGAATTCAGATAAAAAGTCAGATCTAATTTTTATCTTCATTAATAGAAAAGCGACAGGTATTTATGTTTTCTCTGTGATCTATGAAGAGTCTCATTAACCTTCATTCTACAGAAGAGAGACACTGTTGACCTCAGGATTCAGATTCTCTCCTGCTTTTTTCTTGTTTAAAAAGTTGGATATTGCACAAACCATAAAATAGGAATGTTAAAGGAGGAAATGAAAGGATAAAGTTATTCTAGTCAATAAAAAAGACTGAGGTAGGAAGTATTTGGGAAAGGGAAAGTATGTGCATTAATGAAACTATGATGACTGCCACAGAAACATCAGAGCAGCGTCCTGGAATCACTCCTGAGTAACCAGATTTATTTTTTTCCTGCAGGTCTGTGACTCTAAATGGAGACGTTCTTAAAATGGTGGATGATAAAACTCTTCCTGATTTTAAAGGAGCTCGTCTTCCTCCGTCTGAACATCTGCAGCTTCCTGCGTACTCACTGGCGTTCTTCGTCTTCATTGATGTTGGAGCTGCAGCCTGTTTCTGACCTCTGACCCATGGACTCCTCAGAGTGACGGGTAAATGTTTACTGGTATCTCCTCTAAAGCAGCAGGCCAACGCTGCTCATCGGAATAAAACAACCTGGACTAAAGAGACAAACACTGAGACTGTGGGACGACTGGTGCTGATTTCTCTGAGATTTTTATTTATACAAAACTTGTTTTCTGTGTTAATAAATTTTATTTCTTGTTGTATTAAAACTGTTGTGGTCTAAACGTCTCTGTCCTAAAAAACCACTAAATCCTTAACTCAGCGGTTTTCAGCTTGTGACGATTTTTCTCAAAGCATCCTGTATAAATTTACATTTTAAGGAGTTTTAAGGACTACAAAGACATGGTCCACAACCCTGACCTAAACCCCATCCAGCACCTTTGGGATGAACTGGAACAGAGATTGTGAGCCAGGCCAACTGGTCCAACATCAGAGCCTGACCTCATAGATGCTCTACAGACTGAATGGACACACATTCTCGCAGAACCACTCTGACTGTTGAGGAAAGAAGAAGAGAAGTGTGGAGGCTGTTAGAGCTGCAAAAGGGGGGTTAACTCCAGATTAAGGAACATGGATCTGAATAGAAGCCTTTACTGTCCCTGCTGGTGGAATAGTCAGGTGGCCGAATACTTTTGTCAGTATATTGTATCAGCTGATACCAGCCCTGTTGGCAAACACCAGCTAAGTAAAGTTACTTTAAAGGATGATGTCATCTTCAAAGGCAAGGCTAGAATGTTTCAGAAACTTTAAAGTATGACATCGTTTTCAAAGGCAAGGCTAGAATGTTTCAGAAACTTTAAAGCATGACATTTTCAAAGGCAAGGCTAGAATGTTTTAAAAACTTTGAAGTATGACATCGTCTTCAAAGGCAAGGCTAGAAAAAGAAAGAAAGAAAGAAAGAAAAACAAAAAAAAGAAAGAAAGAAAAAGAAAGTAATGAAGAAATAAAAAGAAAGAAAGGATGGACGGAAGAAAGAAAGAAAAAGAAAGAAAGAAAGAAAAAGAAATGAAAGAAAAAGAAAGAAAACAAAGAAAGACAGAAAAAGAAAGGAAGAAAAAAGAAAGAAAAAGAAAAAAAAAAGAAAAAGAAATGAAAGAAAAAGAAAGAAAGGAAGAAAAAAGAAAAAGAAATGAAGAAAGAAAAAAGAGAACAAGAAAGAAAGACAAAGAAAGAAAGAAAGAGAGAGAGAAAGAAACAAACAAAGAAATAAAGAAAGAAAAAAGAAAGACAGACAGTAAGAAAGAAAGAAAGAAAAGGACCTGTGGGGGGGTTTTGGCGTCCCCTACTGGACACTGGTCTTTTTCACGGTCAGTCATGAGTGCTGGCATGTAGGAGTGTAACAGAAAGGAGTGATGATGAAAACAGTGGTATAAGAGGTCAGCTGATCAGAGCGTCTCTAGTGCACCTATCAGAGCTCAGCTCTCATTAAGGTTCATTATTTCATGGTCATATTTTGAAGCTGTTAAGAACTTCCATCATCTGGATATATGAATAAAACTCAACATTTCTGCAGACGTAAACCGTTGATGATTTACTGAGCAGTCAGACAGCGTCTGGACTTTATCCTCACATAGAGACACTCTTTTATTTACAGTAAAAGGACTTTTATTTCTCACCTGTTCTAACCTCACCTGGACTCTGGTTTATGGTCTCTGATAGAAACAGAGAACTCTTACAGGCCAAATACTTTCTTCATATCTGTGACTTTGAAACTGCATATTCAGTCATTTATCCACATTAAATCTACAACCCTGAAAAAGTGTGAGGCCCCTGGGTTTTACTGGAGGTATTTAAAACAGTCGGCCTGTGACAGGCTGTTTAAAACAAAAACGGGACTTATTCAAACAGAATTTTTTACATTTTTTAAATTAAGACATAGTTATACCTGCCGTGTATCAGCCTGATAATAAAATAAGGAGTCCATAAACATGCTCTAATTAGAAAATTACACTGACTGGTTATTTAATGATTACTATAATACATCTAGATTTAAGGAGGCAGTAAATCACAGAGATTAAAAACACTAATATCTAATATTTAAAGCGGTCTGAGTGTCCACATGAGGGCGCTGTAGTCTTTCTGCTGTTCATGTGTTCTACAGTAATACTGCATTTATGATTCCAGCATAGGGGCTATATAGGAGGCCATTTAGGGCCCCACAGACTCCTGAGGGCCAAACAGTGTAAATACAGAGAAATACAGAGAAGAAACAGACATTTTTAATCAAAAAAGTCCTGGGGGGAAACTCCCAGACCTCCCACTGAGGTCTGAGCTGCATCCTAAAAGAGCCAAAGATGTCCCCAAGTCTCTGCACATCATAAATAATCGTAAATATACAGCAAAAGGCGTCAAAATACCACTCTGCATTTAACCAGGAAGCTTATGAAAATAAACACTGTCGCATCTACTCCACCATAACGCAGGGTGCTCTCTGACCTTCTCTCTGCAGCGGTGCGGTGTTTGGGGCTGAGGGACGCCAAATCAAAATCTCCAAAATAGCAGGACAGCCAAAAATGTGACAACTGTCGTTGTCTCATGTTCAAACGTGAAGAAAATGCTCCATAATATTAGGCTACATTTTCACTGACATCCTCTTTTGTGAATCTTTGTGAAACAAACACATGTAAATTACACCTCATCTCTTTTTGAACATCTAAATCAGTGATACTCATCATGCGGCTCTTTTGTGATTATTTGTGGCTGTTTCATGTCTAAATTTTAAATATTATCCCCAGAGAAGCTTAAAGGGATGTTTTCCCCCTTTTTCACAACGTTGTGCCACTTTTCACCCATTAGAGCTACCTTTTGCCATTGTATACTCCTTGGTTCCTATTTTTTCCCATAATTGACATTTCTTGTTGCAACTTTTTTTTTTCAATTTTTGCCACTTTTTCCAATTTTTTTCCCATTTTTTTTTTGCCACTTTTCACCTTTTCACTTTTCACAGCTACTTTTTGCCATTACATAGCACTTGTTTCCTGTTTTTTGCCCATTTTTGTCACTTCTTTTTAGCCATTTTAACATTTATTCCCTTTTTAACCACTTTTCACCCATTTTTTGCCATTATATACCACTTGTTTTCCTTTTGTTGCCCATTTTTGCCACTTCTATTTGCAACTTTTTCCAATTTTGCCATTTTTACCCATTTTTTCCCATTTTTACCCATTTAAGCTACATTTTGATGTTAAATAGCACCTGTTTCCTATTTTTTGCCCAGTGTTGCCACTTCGTTTTGCAAGTTTTTTTCCAATTTTATCTTTTTTTTGCCACTTTTATCCAATTTTTTTCCCAGTGTTTCCTTTTGTTGCCCATTTTTGCCACTCCTTTTTTCCACTTTTTTCCCATTTTTCCCCCTTTCACCACTTTTCACCTATGTAAGCTCCCTTTTGCCACTAAATAGTACTTTTTCCTATATTTTTGCCCCTTTTTGCAACATCTTTTTGCCACTTTTTCCAATTTTTTCCTATTTTTTTTGCCACTTTTCACCCATTTAAGCTACTTTTTGCCATTACATAGCACTTGTTTCCTGTTTTTTTGCCCATTTTTACCACTTCTTTTTAGCCATTTTAACATTTATTCCCTTTTTAACCACTTTTCACCCATTTTTTTCCATTATATACCACTTGTTTCCCATTTTTGCCCCTTTTCACCACATTCACCAATTTCAGCTACCTTTTGCCATTAAATAACACTTGTTTCTTTTTTTGCCCATTTTTGCCACTTCTATTTGCAACTTTTTCCAATTTTGCCATTTTTATCCTTCTTTTACCCATTTAAGCTCCCTTTTGCTGTTAAATAGTACTTTTTCCTATATTTTTGCCCCTTTTTGCAACATCTTTTTGCCATTTTTTTCTAATTTTATCCAATTTCTTCCCACTTTTGCCACTCTTTTACCCATTTAAGGTACCTTTTGGTGTTAAATAGCACCTGTTTCCTATTTTATGCCCAGTGTTGCCACTTCGTTTTGCAAGTTTTTTTTCCAATTTTTGCCACTTTTATCTTATTTTTGCTACATTTATCTTATTTTTGCCACCTTTATCCAATTTTATTCCCCAATGTTTCCATTTTTGCCACTGTTTTGTCCATTTAAGCTACCTTTTGCCATTGTATACCACTTGTTTCCTTTTTTTGCCCATTTTTCCACTCCTTTTTTCCACTTTTTTTCCCCCATTTTCCCTTTTCACCACTTTTCACCTATTTAAGCTCCCTTTTGCCATTAAATGGTACTTTTTCCTATATTTGTGCCCCTTTTTGCAACATCTTTTTGCCACTTTTTCCAATTTTTTCCAATTTTATCCAATTTCTTCCCACTTTTGCCCACTTAAGCTACCTTCTGTCATTAAATTACACTTGTTTCCCATTTTTTTGCCCATTTTTGCCTCTCTTGACTGCTTTTTGCCCATTTCAGTCAATATCCACTCATTTTTGCCACCTGTAACTCATATTTTTGTAACTTCTCACCCATTTTTGCTATTTTCTGACCCTTCTTCCACTTTTCTCCCCATTTTCACATATTTTCACACATTTCTGCTGCTTTTTGACAATTTTGGCCCCTCTAATTCATTTTTATGCTACTTAAGCTGTTTTTTGGCACTTTCGCCACTTAGATCGTGGCTCTTGCAAATGAGTTTTTCAACTGTTTGGCTCTTTGGCTGAGTAACACCGATCTACATGAAGTAATCGCCATCTTTGATCGAACCCCGTATTTAAATAACCTTTATTTACAGGTCTGTCTTCGTTTCCCTCTGTCCTTACCTGATGTACTTGTAGCCTTTTTCCCGCCATAAACCCGTTTGGGCGTGTGCGGATCGGCAGACCGTGAACGCGGAGCATTGATATCTCATTAATACTACATTACCCATAAGCCCCCGCGTTGAGCCATGTTGTAGGAAATCCGCTTGCGGCGGATTATTGTAATCCGACAGAGGGTCTGGACGACACATCGGATGAGGACAGAGCAGCGGAGCCCAGCGGCCTGTAGCAGCTCAGCAGCGCCGTGAAGAGGAGAGAAAGTTCGGTATGATCTGACGGACCGACCGCTGTCTGCTCCTGAAGCCCGGACCCTCCTACAGCAGCACGGCATTGGTCAGCGCGGAGCACAGCGAGGAGAGACAGCCATCATCTGATAGTTTAGACTCAAACCCCCTCTCTCCCTTCCCTCTTCCTCCAGTCCGGCTCGGCTCGGCTCGGCTCGGTCTGCCTGTCTGCGGAGAGGAGCGCTGCCGCTGACACTCAGCTAGCTAGCGCGGCTAGCTCACCCCAGCTAGCCAGCTAGCTAGGAAGGAATTCATCAAGTTTAGTTCGGAATTTATTAAATTCTTCGACCTCTCAGCCAACACGGAGGGAGGATGTCGGCGAAAGACCAAAACAAACTCTCCACCATTGAGCGACCCATTAAAGGTGAGCGACATTTTCATGTTAAAATGTTCCTCTCGGTGCAGGAAGTTAGCGGCTGTCAGAGCTAGTGTGCTAACGCGGTGTAACGGTTTAAAAAGCGACCGTGTTAACTGGTGACTTCCAGCCGAATGCGTCCGTGGCTGTCAAAATTTATTTATTTTTACAAAGTGAATATATGAAATGAAAAAGACCAAATAATATTTAAAAGTATACAAATAAACATTTTAGAAGTAATATAATTGATTGAATATATAAAGTATTTTTAGTAAAATTAATCTTAAAAATATTTAAATGCGGAAATAATTTTTCTTACCAGGTAACACATTTATATTTTATTGATTTGCACACTTAGATAAATTTAAAGTTGTACAAATCTTCATATAAAAGCTAGAACATGCATATATTGATAAAGAATAAATTAGTTAAATTTATTTACTGAATTAATTAGTGTTATTCTCAAAAACATTTTTTTTTCTTACAAATGTATTATTGATATTAACTGATACATTTACAGATGTATAAAGAAAAAGACAGTTAATGACATCATTAATGAAATTAGTTTAAATTATTTGTTAAAACACGTATATATAGAAATTAATTTAATTTGAGATCACATACTCATATTTAAAAGTCCAGTCTTCACTGGTACGTAGATATTATATAATGCATTAATATCTAAAAGTACACTAACCAGGTGTGTATTTAATGTAAATGAAGAGGGATTAATGAAAACTCTGTATTTGTTTTTATACATTTATTTTACTGAGCTTTATTGGCGTGATGTAAGGCGATAACATTGCCAAAGCGTTATATAACATCACACATAAATGCATAACACTAGTAAAAGTAAATCAAAATAATAATGATGTTGATAATTCAAAATAATCGTTTTGACGGACTAAATAATCAAATTAACTCGAACTAAATAATTCTGAAGAATAAAATGAAAGGTATATATGCAAAAACAGAAGCGACAAAAGTACTGCTCTTTCCCATAAATTATTTAATCGACTGTTTTTTAAAATGTTTGTTTTATCTACGGCAAACGAAAGGCGCTTTGCATAAAGTCACCAGTCAACACGGTCGCCAGTCGATCCATAACACCGGCAGCTTGACGCGCCGCTGGATGACAGGCAGCCCCGCTAACAGCTCGTTTTCTAGGCTTATTTTCTCTAACTAGCCCACTGAACGGGGCTGGTCGATTCCAGGAAAATATGATGCCTCGTTATCCAATCAAATGGATCCATCAATGCTAATGAGTTAGCCTGTTAGCTTAGCCTCCTGAGTGCCAGATGTCTGCTCCGTGTTTGACATTCAGCCGTGAAGTGTTCTGCTTCACTGAGCCACTCAAACACCTGGATCCTGTTTATCGCTGAAACCCCTTTGTAAGGAGGGAATACCGTCAAACAAACATGGCAGCGAACGTCGTGACAGGGACGGTTGGTGGTTGTGGATGTAAATGAAGCGCTGCAGTGAATGCAGACGAACCCTTCCCTATTCAAACAGCTGATCTCACATAATAACGGCTCTGTGCTGTTAAAAAGCTGCTGTAAGGCCAAACATATGACCATCAGTCAGCCAGTGAAGCAGCTATCCTGTCAGGGATGTTTAAACCGATCACCTGCAGCAGGATAGATGTTCCTCATTCAGCTCCTCATGACTCCAAAGTTCTCAGCCTCACAATGATTTCTGTTAACAGTCAGACATCACTGAGACGGTTTCACACTGCAGCAGCCAAATTAGAAGTCAGCAGCGTTTATTACAGGACAATTTCTAGTTTGTTCCTGCTGAAAATCACAGATGAACAGCTGCACACACTGTCCCAACTACCCTGGCACCATCACAGCACTGAAACCCTGACAGCCTGCAGGAGTTTACCTCCATCTATGATTGAAACTACCCTGGCACCATCACAGCACTGAAACCCTGACAGCCTGCAGGAGTTTACCTCCATCTATGATTGAAACTACCCTGGCACATCACAGCACTGAAACCCTGACAGCCTGCAGGAGTTTACCTCCATCTATGATGGATTCATTCCTTCACTATGCACCTGTCTGAAGGATTAGATCAGCAGGACTCGACCCTGCTCAACCAGAGAGCCAAATAATAGAAAAATACCTTCGCAAGAGCCACAATCTAAGAGGTGGAACGTGGCAAAAACGGGTTGAAGTAGCGATAAGGATCAGTTAAAGGTGGCAAAAATGGGTGAAAATTGGGAGAAAAAGTGGAAAAATTGTCAGAAAGTAGCAAAAATGGGTGAGAAGTGACAAAAAATTGGTTACAGGTAGCAAAAGTGTCAAAAACATGACATAAAATGAGTGAAAAGTGACGAAGATAGTCAAAAAGCAGCAAAGAGTGGCAAAGTATGGAAAAAAGGTGGAAATAGGCAGCTTAAACAGGTGAACAGCGGCGAAATTAGCAAGAAAAAGGGTAAGAGTCAAAAATTGGGGACAAGGGGGCAAAACCTGGGTAATAGTAGCAAAAAGTGTCAAAAGGAAGCACTTGTGGGCTTACAGCAGTAAAAATGGATTAAAGTGGCTAATAAGGGAATGAAAGTGTAGAGACAAAAATAAAGGTTGGTTAGTAAATCCAGCTGTAGAAGTGTGGGAAACAAACTGACTAATGAACCTGCAGGATCATGTCTGAGGCCAAAGTTTCCCTTTTTTACAGTTTTCTGGAGGAATAATATTTAAAACTAAGACATGAAGGAGCCACACGTTGAGTATCAGTGATGTAGATCTAGTTTAGTAAAATTAAAATGAGGCTGAACTTTGAATCACAGTTCTACTGGCAGTTTCTGCAGTTTTTAAATACCAGGAGGTTCAGCGTGTTTAAGGTGAAATGTGTGTCAAAGATCCATTCCTACAAACATTTACTTTAAATATTCTGCAGCAGAGATTTCTGCAAGCTAGGGCTGTAAAGGTACGTGTGCCGAAATGATTCATGCGGAGCTCACACACAGACAGAAAACCAGAGAACAGCTCACTGTCACACTGTCCTGGCAACCACAGCAAACCACACAACCACAGCAGCAGCCTGAATGTGCCCAGATTAAAGTGTCCTCTTTATGAACACTTTGTTTCCCAGTAAAATACAACAGTGGACAAAGACAACAACGGTAGCACTGACTTTATTCAGCAGATACGGCACGTCGTGCAGCGGACCAATCAAAGCGTTGGAAAAGGCTCCACTCAAACTAGAACGCCACCGTAAAGAGGATGAACAACAGAAAGTCTCACCAGCTGGTTATGAGGTTCCTGTTCTTTCAGATCGTTTTAATTCTAACCCTGGCGCTCTGGCTCTGTGAATCAGGTTAACTTTACCTTCATGTCAGCCTCTGAGGGGGGAGAGGACTCCCTCATGTCTGCAGCTGTGTCATGAGTGAAGTTACCCTCAGATTTCACAGCTCTCACCTCTCTATCCTCCACAGTTCCCCCAAACTTTGTCATAGGTCCCATTAGTTAATAAAGTAATCCAGTGCTGAATCGGCAGGATAGATATAATTTGCAGACTTAACAAACTACCTGAGCGAACTGTGTGATGATGGGAAATTTTAGCATTTAAATAATGGGTATATACATCAATTTTAAAAAGCCTAGTAAATAAAAAATACATTTAGTTATTAATATTTTTTAATCACTGAAAAACTTTTGGAAGGAGGTCGCCACATTATCCATAATTTAAATGTAGTTTATTTATATTATCATGAAAATTGAAAATTACATTTAATTTATTCGCTTCAACTACCGTACTGAAAATGTACCGAACCGTGACTTCAAAACCCAGGTACGTACTGAACCTAAATCTTTCTGTACCATTGCACTCCTACTAGAAGCACATTTTATACATTTATGTAAGAATGAGTTCTCAATCTTTGTGCAGAAATTGCAAAAAAATACTCCTGAATTAGGGCTGCACTATCAACATCATCATAATGAAGACGTCAGACTGTGCAATTACATGATTGCATGAAACGCTGCAGTTATTTCAGTATTCAGTAGAAATATAAAGCTTTACTGAAAAGCCTTTAAAGCAGTGACTCTATAACCTCTGTGGGAAATATAAAGTTATTTTTTAAACAAAACTAGAAAAAACTTGATGTTTTTTTATTATGCTGCTGAGTATTTTTATGTTTTTAAGCTGATGAATCCACACTTCTAAACTTTCTTTACTCCCTGCTTTTTCACTGATAACATAACAAGTAGACCCATGAAAGCATTTATGGATTATGTTGGAATTGTAATCATTTTGTTTGCAATTGTAGTATTGCAAACAAGATTATTACAAATTGCAATAAGCTTGTTTGCAGTACCATTGAAGTGCTACTCTTCTAGAATAGTCTACAGAAAATCCAACTTTCTTCATTTTTGTTCATTTTTCTGATTATATATGAGAATGACACAAATATTATCATTTCTTTAATACCATAATTCCTATCTAATATGTAACACAGGTCAAAATCATCTCAGATAGGTTTTGTCCAGCCTAGTTTAATCTGATGTTGTGTTGGTTGTGGTATAGAATAATTTCTTGCTTGTGTTTGTTGGAGAATACATAAAATGAGGAACCTTAGGAACAATTGTGTATCAAATCCCAATGCAATATTGGTGGAAAAATCACAAATGGATTATTTTCCCAAATGGTTCAGCCCTAGTACCTTTTTATTTTAAATACTCTGTAGAAAAGATGTCCCGGTGCACATTTTATACACAGATACAAGAATAAATTTTCTTGGTTTGTGCAGAAATTACAAAAACTCACTCTCATCAATCATCTTTATCCTCTTTCAGTAATCATTTATTTTATTCTTCATTTAAAAAAGAGAATAATAGTGTAAAATTACGGCTCTTTAATGAAAGAAATGATGAGAGTCACAGGGTCAGTTTCTCCTAAAAATCTGAAATCTAGTTTTTTAGTTCTGAATACAGAGAACCAGAACTTTAGGAGTTACTGACAGCTTTGAGCTGTTTAAAGTAAAATATTACGAATGCATCACCAGAGCTAGCAAGCTCTGTGAGAGAGGAGAGGGAAATAAAACAAGGAAGTCTTCCTGTCAGACTCTCCTGGTGCCTCGCCATCTCCCTCTTTCTTCATTCCTCATCCATTCCAGTGCAAACAAGAGGGGAACATTTTCCTAATGTGCTACATGAACACTGCCAGGCTGCTTCATGCTACATCACAGCTGCTACCAGAGGAAACAGGGACGCACAGATGAATCGCTTTAACGCCAGTATCAGAAGATAAACAGGCAGGAGCAGATACCGGGAACCAGAGTTCATCTGTGCTGTCAGGTCAGGTTCATGTTCACCTAACTGCTCGAATAGTCGAGTTTCACAGGGCAGAAGACAAACAGATCTGTTTTCATGGTCAGATGTGAGAGATGTAGTTAGGGACGCTTCGGTTTAACATCCGTGCTGGTGAACATCGATCATTGGTCAATAACGGTGAATAATGGTGAATAATGGTGAATAATAGTGAATAATGGTGAATAATAGTGAATAATGGTGAGTGATAGTGAATAATGGTGAGTGATAGTGAATAATGGTGAACAATAGTGAGTGATGGTCAATAATAGTGAGTGATGGTCAATAATGGTGAATATAGTGAGTGATGGTGAATAATAATGAGTGATGGTGAATAATGGTGAATATGGTGAATAATGGTCAATATGGTGAATTATAGTGAATATGGTGAATAATAGTGAACAATGGTGAGTGATAGTGAATAATGGTGAATAATAGTGAATAATGGTGAGTGAAAGTGAATAAAGTTGAATAATAGTGAATAATGGTGAGTGATAGTGAATAATGGTGAATAATAGTGAATAATGGTGAGTAATAGTGAATAATGGTGAGTGATAGTGAATAATGGTGAATAATAGTGAATAATAGTGAATAATGGTAAACAATGTGAGTGATGGTGAATAATAGTGAGTGATAGTGAATAATGGTGAGTGATAGTGAACAATGGTAAAGAATAGTGAGTGATGGTCAATAATGGTGAATATAGTGAGTGATGGTGAATAATGGTGAATAAAAGTGAGTGATGGTGAATAATGGTGAATAATAATGAGTGATGGTGAATAATGGTGAGTGATAGTGAATAATGGTGAATATGGTGAATCATGGTGAGTGATAGTGAATAATGGTGAGTAATGGTAAAAAATGATTAATAATAGTGAATATGGTGAAGAATAGTGAATATGGTGAGTGATAGTGAATAATAGTGAATAATGCTGAATAATGGTGAGTGATAGTGAATAATGGTGAATAATAGTGAATAATGGTGAGTGATAGTGAATAATGGTGAATAATAGTGAATATGGTGAATAATAGTGAATAATCGTGAGTAATAGTGAATAATGGTGAATAATAGTGCATGGACTGATATCAGCTGCTGTTTTTCTGTTATGTCCAAACAAACTAAGGTTCAGTCTGGTCCACCTCACGCTGAATCAGAGTTTAGGCTCCTATTGGACGGTCTGTTTTATATAATATTTAACATCAGTACTCACAACCACAGCCTCTCTAGTTTTATGCAGTTCAAACCATTCTCTCTCCCTGTTTTGGTAGAAATATGACTGAAGATAGCAAATATTGCAGCGTCCCTCGGGTGTCATACCATCGAACCTTAAAGGTTTAGACCGGCGTTACTTAACCAAAGAGTCAAACTGTTGAAAAGTACCTTTGAAAAGCCACAATCTAAGTGGTGAAAAGTGGCAAAAACGGCTTCAAGTAGCAATGAAAAGAAGTAAAAGGTGGCAAAAAATGGTCAAACAGCAGCAAAAATTGGTAAAAAGAGGCAAAATGGGGAGAAAAAGTGGCAAAAATGTGGCAAAAAAGTGAAAAGTGACTAGAATGGGCAAAAAACAGTCAAAATAGGAAGCAAGTGGTATGTAATGTCAAAAGATAGCTTAAATGGGTAAAAAGTGGCAAAAAATGGGCAGAAAGTGTCAAAAGAAGTTGCAAAAATGCGTAAAAATAGTAAAAAAAGGTGTATTTAATGGCAAAAGTAGCTTAAATGGGTAATAAGTGGCAAAAAACCTGATGAAAATTGGCAATTATGGGAAAAAAGTGCACACGTTGAGTATCACTGGTCTAGAGCATCATCACTGTTGTTGTGCAGTAATCACACTAAATGTCTACCTCCTCAGTATCAGGCATTACAGTGATGATTGAGGTCATCTGTCATAGAAACATTCAAATATGGGGCATCTACAGACCAAATTCATGAATCTGCTCATTTGAATGATGACCAGATTTATGCATAATAAAGTCCACAGACACCAGCCTCTGCTGACTCATGGAGAAAGCATGAATGTTAAAAGATTGTGGTAATTTTGATTTCCAGAGCTCCTCATCAGGACTTTTTCATGTCACCAATGTTTCACTAAATTCTCTGACCTAAATGTGCTGATTTATTCCCACCGCAAACCCGATTTAACCCCTCGGTTCTGACAGCAGCTGCCTCTAAAACCATGCCCCCTAAAACCATGCCCCCTAAAACCATGCCCCCTAAAACCATGCCCCCTAAAACCATGCCTCCTAAAACCATGCCCCTAAAACCATGCCCCCTAAAACCATGCCCCCTAAAACCATGCCTCCTAAAACCATGCCCCTAAAACCATGCCCCCTAAAACCATGCCCCCTAAAACCATGCCCCCTAAAACCATGCCTCCTAAAACCATGCCCCCTAAAACCATGCCCCCTAAAACCATGCCCCTAAAACCATGCCCCTAAACCATGCCCCTAAAACCATGCCCCTAAAACCATGCCTCCTAAAACCATGCCCCTAAACCATGCCCCTAAAACCATGCCCCTAAACCATGCCTCCCTAAAACCATGCCCCTAAAACCATGCCCCTAAAACCATGCCCCTAAAACCATGCCCCTAAAACCATGCCCCTAAAACCATGCCCCTAACCATGCCCCTAAAACCATGCCCCTAAAACCATGCCCCTAAAAACCATGCCCCTATAACCATGCCCCTAAAACCATGCCCCTAAAACCATGCTCCTAAAAACCATGCCTCCTAAAACCATGCCCCTAAAACCATGCCCCTAAAACCATGCCCCTAAAACCATGCCCCTAAAACCATGCATCCTAAAACCATGCCCCTAAACCATGCCCCTAAAACCATGCCTCCTAAGGCCATGCCCCTAAAACCATGCCTCCCTAAACCATGCCTCCTAAAACCATGCCCTAAATCCTAAACCATGCCCCTAAAACCATGCATCCTAAAACCATGCCCCTAAACCATGCCCCTAAAACCATGCCCCTAAACCATGCCCCTAACCATGCCTCCTAAAACCATGCCCCTAAAACCATGCCCCTAAAACCATGCCCCTAAAACCATGCCCCTAAACCATGTCTCCTAAAACCATGCCCCTAAACCATGCCCCTAAAACAATGCCTCCTAAACCATGCCCCCTAAAACCATGCCTCTAAAACCATGCCCCTAAAACCATGCCCCTAAAACCATGCCCCTAAAATCATGCCCTTAAACCATGCCCCCTAAAACCATGCCCCCTAAAACCATGCCCCTAAAACCATTCCCCTCTAACCATTCCCCCTATAACCATGCCCCCTAAAACCCTTGTCCCTAAAACCATTCCTCCTAAAACCATGCCCCCTAAAACCATATGCCCCTAAAACCATGCCCCTAAACCATGCCCCTAAAACCATGCCCTAAACCATGCTCCTAAAACCATGCCCCCTAAACCATGCCCCCTAAAACCATGCCTCCTAAAACCATGCCCCCTAAAACCAGGCCTCCCTAAAAACATGCCTCCTAAAACCATGCCCCTAAAACCATGCCCCCTAAAACCATGCATCCTAAAACCATGCCCCCTAAACCATGCCTCCTAAAACCATGCCCCTAAAACCATGCCCCCTAAAACCATGTCTCCTAAAACCATGCCCCTAAAACCATGTCTCCTAAAACCATGCCCCTAAAACCATGCCCCTCTAAAACCATGCCCCTAAAACCATGTCTCCTAAAACCATGCCCCCTAAACCATGCCCCTAAAACAATGCCTCCTAAACCATGCCCCCGAAAACCATGCCACGAAAACCATGCCCCCAAAAACCATGCCCCTAAAACCATGCCCCTAAAACCATGCCCCTTAAACCATGCCCCTAAAACCATGCCCCCTAAAACCATGCCCCTAAAACCATGCCCCCTGAAACCATGCCCCTGAGACCATGCCCCTGAGACCATGCCCCCTCAAACCATCCCCCTGAAACCATGCCCCTTATACCATGCCCCTTATACCATGCCCCCTAAAACCATGCCCCTAAAACCATGTCTCCTAAAACCATGCCCCCTGAAACCATGCCCCTGAGACCATGCCCCTAAAACCATGCCCCCTAAAACCATGTCTCCTAAAACCATGCCCCTAAAACCATGCCTCCCTAAAACCATGCCCCCTAAAACCATGCCCCCTAAAACCATGCCTCTAAAACCATGCCTCTAAAACCATGCCTCTAAACCATGCCTCTAAAACCATGCCTCTAAAACCATGCCTCTAAAACCATGCCCCTAAAACCATGCCCCTATAACCATTCCCCCTAAAACCATGCCCCCTAAAACCATGCTCCCTAAAACCATGCCTCCTAAAACCATGCCCCCTAAAACCATGCCCCCTAAAACCATGCCCCCTAAAACCATGCCCCTAAAACCATGCATCCTAAAACCATGCCCCCTAAACCATGCCCCCTAAAACCATGCCCCCTAAAACCATGCCCCCTTAAACCATGCCTCCCTAAAACCATGCCTCCTAAAACCATGCCCCTAAAACCATGCCCCCTAAAACCATGCATCCTAAAACCATGCCCCCAAAACCATGCCTCCTAAAACCATGCCCCTAAAACAATGCCCCTAAAACCATGTCTCCTAAAACCATGCCCCTAAAACCCTGCCCCCTAAAACCATGCCCCTAAAACCATGCCCCCTAAAACCATGTCTCCTAAAACCATGCCCCTAAAACCATGTCTCCTAAAACCATGCCCCCTAAACCATGCCCCTAAAACAATGCCTCCTAAACCATGCCCCCTAAAACCATGCCTCTAAAACCATGCCCCCTAAAACCATGCCCCTAAAACCATGCCCCTAAAATCATGCCCCTTAAACCATGCCCCCTAAAACCATGCCCCTAAAACCATGCCCCCTAAAACCATGCCCCCTAAAACCATGCCCCCTAAAACCATGCCCCTAAAACCATGCCCCCTGAAACCATGCCCCTGAGACCATGCCCCTGAGACCATGCCCCTAAAACCATGCCCCTAAAACCATGCCCCCTTAAACCATGCCCCTGAGACCATGCCCCTAAAACCATGCCCCCTAAAACCATGTCTCCTAAAACCATGCCCCCTGAAACCATGCCCCTGAGACCATTCCCCTAAAACCATGCCCACTAAATCCATGTGTGCTAAAACCATGCCTCCTATAACCATGCCCCCTAAAACCATGCCCCCTAAAACCATGCCCCTAAAACCATGCCTCCCTAAAACCATGCCCCCTAAAACCATGCCCCCTAAAACCATGCCTCTAAAACCATGCCTCTAAAACCATGCCTCTAAACCATGCCTCTAAAACCATGCCTCTAAAACCATGCCTCTAAAACCATGCCCCCTAAACCATGCCTCTAAAGCATGTGGAATAGAAATGTCTGATAGTTGGAGACTGATCAGGACCACAGGTTTTTCTGTGGTTGTGATTATTGAATGTAGCAAAGGCTGAAAGAACTAAAAATCTACATCTGTTCTGTGAGAAAGGTGTGTCGCAGTTCAGCATCTCTGTTCTGGGTTGCTTGCATAAATGTGTGGAGTCAAGCAAGCTAAATCTGCTACACAGCATCGTTAGTCTTTTTGAGACTTTCGTACATCGTCCCTGACACAAATAAACTAACTAAACTAAACTAAATCCCCCTACAGTGGGGGTCCTGGACTTTTGATTTTGTGCCTGTGCAGTTAAACTCAGTACCTGTATTTCAGTATTTGCAGCAGCATGATCAGAATTATGACTTCCATACAGGAATACAGTTGGAAGCATAGCATTGTTCAGAATGTCTTGGTCTGCTGAAACATTAAGAGCAGCCTTCACTGGAGATAAGGGGTCTAGTCCAGACTCTGAAAACCAGCCCTGTACCATTATCCCTCCTCCACCAGACTTCACAGTCAGACAGGTAACGATCTCCCAGCATCCTCCACACCCAGCTGGCCTCTCCACAGTCCAGTGTGCTCTACTCCACTCCAGCCGATGCTTGGTGTTGGACTTGGTGATGAGAGGCTTGCATGCAGCTGTTACCATGGAAACCCATTCATGAAGCTCCTGCTGCAGTTTTATGACTGTTATCAGTCGTTGACCCTGATCTGTGATTTTCAGGGTCTGTTTTTCATGGCCGAGTTGCTGCTGTTCCTAAATTCCTCCACTTTCCAATAATATCAATTAAATGGACATTATATGGTGTTTTTTGAGATTTTAGCCTGATTTTATCATATATAAAATAGTGATTTAACCATGAATTACCAGTGTGATTTAGCAGCAGGTGGTTGAGTAAAGTCTGTCCTGGTCTGACACGTTCAGGTCTAGATCAAACATGGTCTAGAGTCAGATCTAACTGCTGTGGTTCAGCAGCAGGTGGTTCAGTAAAGTTGTGTAACGGCGGTGTCTGTCGGGGTAAATGAGCCGCTGCGTTTGATTGGCTCAGTGTGTTAGGAAGGCTTAGGAGTGTAAAGCTGCAGGAGAGCGTCACATCGTTAAACCTGCCTCGCTAAGACGGCTGCTCTCACACAACCACAGTCCTCCTGGCTCCGACCTTCCTGCCTCTAGATCTCCCTTCATTGATCAGGTAGACTCAGTGATCAATACTAGAGCTGATCAGGTAGACTCAGTGATCAGAACTAGAGCTGATCAGGTAGACTCAGTGATCAATACTAGAGCTGATCAGGTTGATGTGTGAAGAACCAGCAGGTTTACTGTGGCGTAGATGTCTAAATGCTCTGCACTGCTATAATAAAGATAAAATAAGGAGGATATTCCATTATTCTGAAGCATTTGGTTAGAAGTTTTTGAGGGAAATTGTCCTGAAATTTCAGGAATTTTGCTCGATTTATTTGGGAACATGTTCCAGTATTTTTAAGTGATTGATCTCAGGTTTGGGGGGCATTGCAGTGTAATTTTCAGGAATTTTCTAGAATTTTTGTGGGATATATTCTAATATTTTGTAGTGTTTGTCTGGATGTTTTTGAGGGAAGTTGCCCTGAAATTTCAGGAGTCTTGCTTGAATTTTTTTGGGAATATGTTCCAATATTTTTGAGTGTGTGTATGGGAGGTGCAGTGACATTTCCAGGAATATCTTGTAAATTTTTAGGAGATATGTCGAATATTTTTAAGTGTTTGGTTGGAACTTTAGGAAGATATTAGCAGTGAAGAACCGTTTTTGGGAATTTGGGGATATTATTCGAAATTAGGAGGGAATTACCTTTGGAATTGTCTAAATTATGGAAGATTTGAGGGAATTTTTTGGGATGTTTGTTTTTTTACGATTTTCTGTGGAATTTTGGTAAAATTCATTTCTAATTTGACTGGGAATTTTGGCTGGAATTTAGTTCAGAATTTTCTGGAATATCACTGGAAATTTGAGAGAATTTGTTGGAATATTTAGGGGTATTAAATATGACATTTTTCATGATATTCCATGGAATTCTCTTGGAATGTAAGTGTAATTTGATTGGAAATTTTGGGTGGAATTTTCTTTGAAATTTGGGGAAATTTACTTGATAATTTTTATAACTTTTTCTGGGACAGTTTTCATTGAAATCTTTGAGGGATATTTGAGGATATTTTTTAATTTTTAATGTGTGACAGCCAAACCGTGTTGTCTCTGCAGAAACAGCCTTCTGGAGGTCTCGTCTGTTTGTGGTTATGTTTAAACTTATCAGACCTCACTTATACAAAATAAGTGGAGGAACTCAAAATGAGTTAAAAAGGAAAGTTGGAGGTCTCAGAGGATAGGAGCCAAGTCTGTTTCATTTCATCAGGGCGTTAAAGATGGAGGAGTAATTACTATGGTCAGCATGTTGACCACCTGTCTTATCTCAGTTAAGTCATGAAAATTCTGCTGGTCTAAATGTTTGTTTACAGAACCACCAGCTCCAGAATTAACTTTTATTTGATTCTGTAAAAATGAAACTTTAATGGGACCTGTATAAAACCACAGCAGCTGAAGGAGAAGTTGTAGACCTCCACATTGGCCAACTTTTCTTTTTTTTTTAACCCTGATTTATTTTAAAAATCATCTCATAATGATGGTAATGATAATGGTTCTGATCCATCGCCATGTCTCATATGGAGTTTAAAGAACAAAACAAGACGTGCAAAGACGACTCTTAAAATCTTAGGATCGCCTATCTTTATTTTCTGATATTTTATGGATCAGACGGGCTCTAAATCACTGGATTTATTGATCCAGATCAGCCCTCCAGCGTAGAAGTACCGCCCAGTGAATCTGTACTTGTTTATAACCCTGGTGAATCAATGTCCTGATCGTTGGGCTCATAATTCGAGGTTAAACAGTCCTGCTGCTGCTCCGTGCTCATCATGGATGCCCTTAGAAACAGTGCAGCAGCTCCCAGCCCTGCTGGTCCTGGTCAATGAGGTCTGTGCGTGTCTGTCTGTGTACGCTCCCCTCATGGATCTGCTCTGGTCTCTTGGCTTAGTTACTGCTGGTAATCGAATCAGTCCGCTGCTCTGCATGTGTAATGATTCTGTCCTCATTCATCATACATGGGGCTGGACCGAGCATTGTCTGGGCCCCACGGTGGAGCTCTGCCCTGAGGCCTAGTCACGTGTCCGTAGTTAGGCTTAAACAGATTAATTTCAGGGCTTTATTCAGTTCTTTTGTGCTGCAGTCAGAGCTCTGGAGTCGTACATGGAGCTGAAGTAAATGTGTATTAAAGCTGCAGAGTCAATCAATAATCAATATCTCAGTTATTCAGAAACATCACAGCCTGTCAGGTTTCGATGGGATCGATGGAGTTCAGAGAAGGAAGTTCCTAACTTTACAGGAAACGATCATTGTAGAGCAAACAAGGGATGCCTCGTTTTATCAGCATTGCATCAACCCAGACAGATATTAGCTTAGCAAGTTAGCAGTAAATATCACTCTATATCAGCTGTAAATAATATCAGTCTATATCAGCTATAAATATCAGTCTATATCAGCTGTAAATAATATCAGTCTATATCAGCTGTAAATAATATCAGTCTATATCAGCTGTAAATAATATCAGTCTATATCAGCTGTAAATAATATCAGTCTATATCAGCTGTAAATAATATCAGTCTATATCAGCTAAAAATATCAGTTTATATCAGCTGTAAATGTCAGTCTATATCAGCTGTAAATGTCAGTCTATATCAGCTGTAAATGTCAGTCTATATCAGCTGTAAATATCAGTCTATATCAGCTGTAAATAATATCAGTCTATATCAGCTGTAAATAATATCAGTCTATATCAGCTGTAAATAATATCAGTCTATATCAGCTGTAAATAATATCAGTCTATATCAGCTGTAAATAATATCAGTCTATATCAGCTATAAATATCAGTCTATATCAGCTGTAAATAATATCAGTCTATATCAGCTGTAAATAATATCAGTCTATATCAGCTGTAAATGTCAGTCTATATCAGCTGTAAATAATATCAGTCTATATCAGCTGTAAATAATATCAGTCTATATCAGCTGTAAATGTCAGTCTATATCAGCTGTAAATAATATCAGTCTATATCAGCTAAAAATATCAGTCTATATCAGCTATAAATATCAGTCTATATCAGCTGTAAATAATATCAGTCTATATCAGCTGTAAATATCAGTCTATATCAGCTGTAAATAATATCAGTCTATATTTGCTATAAATATCAGCCTATATCAGCTGTAAATAATATCAGTCTATATCAGATGTAAATAATATCAGTCTATATCAGCTGTAAATAATATCAGTCTATATCAGCTATAAATATCAGTCTATATCAGCTGTAAATGTCAGTCTATATCAGCTGTAAATGTCAGTCTATA
The DNA here is from genome assembly GCF_018320785.1 of Cheilinus undulatus. Lineage (NCBI taxonomy): Eukaryota > Metazoa > Chordata > Actinopteri > Labriformes > Labridae > Cheilinus > Cheilinus undulatus. The sequence continues at coordinate 1,552,903 of NC_054881.1, forward strand.
TCAGCTGTAAATGTCAGTCTATATCAGCTGTAAATATCAGTCTATATCAGCTGTAAATATCAGTCTATATCAGCTGTAAATGTCAGTCTGTATCAGCTGTAAATGTCAGTCTATATCAGCTGTAAATGTCAGTCTATATCAGCTGTTAATATCAGTCTATATCACCTGTTAATATCAGTCTACATCAGCTATAAATATCAGTCTCTATCAGCTGTAAATATCAGTCTATATCAGCTGTTAATATCAGTCTATATCACCTGTTAATATCAGTCTACATCAGCTATAAATATCAGTCTATATCAGCTGTAAATGTCAGTCTATATAAGCTGTAAATGTCAGTCTATATCAGCTGTAAATATCAGTCTATATCAGCTGTAAATATCAGTCTATATCAGCTGTAAATATCAGTCTATATCAGCTGTAAATATCAGTCTATATCAGCTGTAAATAATATCAGTCTACATCAGCTGTAAATATCAGTCTACATCAGCTGTAAATATCAGTCTATATCAGCTGTAAATATCAGTCTATATCAGCTGTAAATATCAGTCTATATCAGCTGTAAATATCAGTCTATATCAGCTGTAAATATCAGTCTACATCAGCTGTTAATATCAGTCTACATCAGCTGTTAATATCAGTCTATATCAGCTGTTAATATCAGTCTACATCAGCTGTTAATATCAGTCTATATCGGCTGTAAATATCAGTCTATATCGGCTGTTAATATCAGTCTATATCGGCTGTAAATATCAGTCTATATCAGCTGTAAATATCAGTCTATCAGCTGTAAATATCAGTCTATATCAGCTGTAAATATCAGTCTATATCAGCTGTAAATATCAGTCTATCAGCTGTAAATATCAGTCTGTATCAGCTGTTAATATCAGTCTATATCAGCTGTTAATATCAGTCTATATCAGCTGTTAATATCAGTCTACATCAGCTGTTAATATCAGTCTATATCAGCTGTTAATATCAGTCTATATCAGCTGTTAATATCAGTCTATATCAGCTGTTAATATCAGTCTACATCAGCTGTTAATATCAGTCTATATCAGCTGTTAATATCAGTCTATATCAGCTGTTAATATCAGTCTATATCAGCTGTTAATATCAGTCTACATCAGCTGTTAATATCAGTCTATATCAGCTGTTAATATCAGTCTGTATCAGCTGTTAATATCAGTCTATATCAGCTGTTAATATCAGTCTATATCAGCTGTTAATATCAGTCTACATCAGCTGTTAATATCAGTCTATATCAGCTGTTAATATCAGTCTACATCAGCTGTTAATATCAGTCTATATCAGCTGTTAATATCAGTCTATATCAGCTGTTAATATCAGTCTATATCAGCTGTTAATATCAGTCTATATCGGCTGTTAATATCAGTCTATATCAGCTGTAAATATCAGTCTATATCAGCTGTAAATATCAGTCTATATCAGCTGTTAATATCAGTCTATATCAGCTGTTAATATCAGTCTATATCAGCTGTTTATATCAGTCTATATCAGCTGTTTATATCAGTCTATATCAGCTGTTAATATCAGTCTATATCAGCTGTGAATCCTCTTTTTCTGTCAGGTATGAGGCTCAGTGATTTTGACCCTTGACCTCAAAAAACCCGTTCCATTTGTCCTTGAGTCTTAATGGACTTTGGTGCAAATTCTGAATGAAAACACTCTGAGGGTGATGAGATGTTGTGTTCATAAGAGCCTGGACTAACGTCTGAACAGAGAGATGGACTTATGGACACCTGACCACATTAACCTTTGACCTCAGCCTCTTCTCTAAATAACAGTGAGATATTCTCTGCCCTGGCAGAGCTGTGTTCACTCCTTAACTTCTCCATCGACAGCAGTATTTCTGAATTTGTCACATGAAAACACAGAAGTAGTGAGGCGTGCAGACGTCTGAAGGCGTATGGCAGTAGGTGCTGTTCTAACATAGGATCAGTGTTACCTCACTCCTCCTCACTCGTGTTAAAGTGTTTCAGAAGTCTCTCTCCTGGCCCAGTGGTCTACTTTAGTGAGTGAAACCAAACCAGGTCGTACCCATTCAGCCAATCATGTGAGGGCTGGTGAACTGGTTCATCACCAGCGCTGTTAGTCACTGGCAGAGGAAACCAGACGGGCTCAGAGGCTGCGGAAGAGATGATCAGAAGAGATGATCTGAATTATTGTTATAATAAATAAGGGTGTCAATTCTGAAGGGAGAAAACAAAACCAGAAGTGAGAAATGAAGAGACGCAGACCACTGGAGGAAGTGGTATTCAAATAACCAATGAGTCTGCAGCAATGATGGAAAGAAAACTCAACAGTATAACTGCACTGAAACTCTCTAATGCTGCTGTTAGCCTCACACATGGAGGGGACATTAGATTATTCACGCTGAGGTAGAGTAGAGAAGTTCTAATGGTCTCTGCTCGTTTTCAGTAGAGCCCTGTCCATCCACCAGCTGTCTCTTGTTCTGGTGCCCAGGTCCCGATTAGCTGTAAAATACCAACAGGTTAACGTTCCTCAGAGTCTGGTCTCAGGACTAGCCAACATGGACTGGTCTAACAACTGGTTTAGTTCCCAGAATATGATCCAGCTGGCCTTCTCATCACTAGAACCTTCAGTGCTATCAACCCGCTCTGTGTTAACATCCTTTTACACTGCTAACAGGTGTTGTGCTCTAAAACAGTGGTGGTAAAATGCCTTTGCAAAGAGCCACAGTCTTAATGTTAAAGTGACAGAGATTGGTTAAATTGCCAATAAAAATAAGTAAAGGAGGCAAGAATGGGTGCAAAATCACAAAAAATTGAGTTCCAGGTGGTCAAAAAGCCACAAAAACTGAGTGAAAAGCGACTAAAATGGGCAAAATAGCTGTAAAAAATGGGGAAAAGGGGGGGAAAGTGGCATTTTTTTTGGCAAAAGGCAGCTTAAATGGGCGAAAGTGGCGAAAAAGGGGGGGAAAATTGGCAAAATAGCAGGATGAAAGTGGCCAAAAGTGATGAAAAAGGGCAAAACAGGATAAAAGGGGTGCAAAAATGGGCAAAAAGTGGCCAAAAGAAGTGGTTCTATGGGCTAAAAGCAGCAGCAATGGATTAAAAGTGGAAAGAAATTGCAAATAAGGGCAATGGAAAAACAGAGAGAAAAAATGAAGGTTGACATTTAAGTTTGACCAGTAAAAGCTACTGTAGAAGTGTGGGATACAAACGGATTAATGTGACTAGCAGTGGAAGATTTCTGAGGTCAAAGTTTCCATTTTTAAAGTTTTCTGTGGAATAATATTTTAAATGAAGACACAAAAGAGCCAAAAATCTTCACCAAAGATCCACAGGTTGAGTATCAGTGCTGTAAAAAGTCCCTGTGTTAACTGGTGACCTTTAGTTGCTGCAGTTTCATCGTAGTTGGGTCGTTTTAACTAGCTCATCAGACGTCTTTAATGAAGACTAGACACAGAAATGTTTCCAAGGACGGCATGAACATCATTTAAAATGGTCACAAATTAGACCGTAACACCGGCAGAGCTTTAGAAGCCTCGTGTTGCTGAGTTTAAGGCTGCGATTGTCAGACGTTTGACCTCTGAGCCGACCCAGCACTGACTTCATCGGTTGCTAACTACATCTTGCAGCTGCGCGTTGGCGTCTGTTTACCCATAAGCAGGCTGTGACATGATGACCCAAGGAGAGCCTGCTGTTGGTGTGAACTTTGACTCTGTTACCTAGAGGTAAAACACCAGGATGGATCATTTAATCAGCTCAACAGAATAAAGCAGACCGCCTGTAGATGTTTTAAACCTATCAGTGGACTTAAAGTTTCCTACATGACTTCTGTTCTTCTCGAACTCCTCTGGAGTCACTTCTAGTTGTTGAACTTTGTCCCAGTAGGCCACCGTGGCCCCAGTGGCCAGCAGCCAGTCAAATATAAACAAATCATGGCGTGCATAAAACAAACATGTGCTTTGTTTCTGTTTCCGCCGCTCTCTGCTCTCTGGATGGTCGACCAGCAAACATCAGCGTCCGTGGTAAACACTGGAGCGGCTGCAGACAAACACCGCAAACACGACTGTGGACGCCCAGACCGCAAAGTCACCGCTGATGGAAAGATGGAGCTTATTTAGATGTGTTTACTGGACTAGAGGAGGACGGGGCTGGATCTACATGCAGGACAGAGGCTTTTATGATCATACTCCTGCTGAGTCTAGTCTGAGCAGAGGTCTGCTCTGCAAATCTGCTATGAAGCTGTGAAAAGGCAAACTTTGACTTCAGAAATTATCAATTGCAAGTCACATTAATCAGCTTTCTTCCCATAATTCTACAGTTGGCTTTAATAATCAACCAGTGATGTTTGTCAGTGTATTTCCATGCCCTTATTTGACATTTTTCCCATTTTTTTGCCACTTGTAATCGATTTTTACGGCCTTAAGCTCACTGTGGCCACTTCTTTTTGCCACTTTTCCCCATTTTGCCACTTTTTTAGTAAATTAAGCTATGTTTGCCATTAAATAAAACTTTTTTTACTATTTTTTGCCCATTTTTGCCACTTTTATCCAGCTTTGGCCCCTTTTCACCATTTTTTGCCCATTTAAGCTACCTTTTGCCATTTAATACCACTTTTTTTCCTATTTTTGTGCCCATTTTTGCCACTTCTTAATGACGCTTTTAGCCCTTTTATTGCCCCTTTCACCTTTTTTTGCCTCTCTTAGATTGCTTTTTACCGTTCTTCCCCTTTGTTGCATGAAAATGCAACAAAGGGGCACTCATTTGAGTTGCCTTTGTCCATTAAATGCCACATTTCCCCTTATGTTTGCCACTTTATACCCATTATCCCCACCTTTTTTGCTGCTTTTAGTCACTTTTCACTCATTTTTACTATGTTTTTGCTTCATTTTGATCCTTTTTTGCCACCTTTATCTCATTTTTTGTCACTTCTTGCCCATTTTTGCCACTTTCTCGCCTTTTTTGCCACTTCATGCCTATTTGTCCCATTTTCACTCATTTTTGCCACTTCTTTGCCACCTTTCATCGTTCAGATTGTGGCACTTTCAAGGATATTTTTCAGCAGTTTGACTCTTTGGTTGAGCGGGGTTGAGTAACACTGTGCTAAAGCATCCCTCTTGAGAGTTATCAAAGAGACAGCAGACGTTTAGAGTTCACAGCTCTACTGCTGAGTACAGTACTTTACCAAATGACCAGGGCCTTTGGGGTCAGGTGTAGAACCAGGTTCTGACACCTCATGTAAAACCAGGCTAAATCTGTTTAAAAGTTAGACTGAACTGTGATGGTTTTTAACCCTACCCTGATGCTAATCGGCCAGACTTCCTTTTCCGTTGGTCATTGTTTGCAGTCAGAGAAGCAAATCGAGACTCAGGAATGGAGTTCAGCCTGACAGATGACTTCTATGTGTAGATTTCCTTCTGCTTTACATTGCAGAATTCTCTTTATGGTGACTTACAGTGAAGCTTAATTGTGTTTTAGTAATAAGTGATGGGTTTGAGGATTTCTTGTCGCTCCCTGCAACAACCAAAGACCGCTCCAACAGAAGGAGTCAGCGCGGCAATGACTACAGATGCAAACTAGAATATCTTGCAGACTAATTCTGCATTCATTTGCAAATGTCTGTTTATTAAGATTATGTCATCAGCCTTTTTATTCATTAGGAGGCTGCAGACGGAGGCGGCCTTCATGTTTTTATACATTCTAAAAGAGAGCAGAGCATTGCTTTTATGCGCCTCCAGTTGTGGGCTGCATATGGTATAAAGCTATTAATTTCAGATAATCACAAATAATTCAGAAAATGCACTTTGTGTTCTGTTACATAAGTTGTTTCATAATTGCATTCAGAAAGACAGTGCATTGCTTCCTTTAGGTCCTCCTTTCTGAGTTGCACTGAATACACAACATTGTTTTCTTTGCGTTTTTTCCAGTTGCTCTTATCTCTGCACGCTGAAAGGTGAAGTCACTGGCTCTTTCTTCTTCTACTGCATTAACTCTCAGTCTTCCTCCCGTTGAGATGAAGGTGTTTTCCAGGGTTTAAGCTGTGTGGTATTTCCTCCGGGCTTTGCTTTGTGCAGCCAAACTGTTTTCTTTGTGTTTGGGTCGAGCCTCAACACGTCGCCGTCAACGTCTGAGTTACCGATCCGTCTACAAAATCTACCAGAAGTCTTCTCTGGAAACTTCTGAGACGGCTGCTGAGGCGTAGGGCCATAGATCAGTCAGAAATCAATACGGAGCGATGCCAGCTGTCTCACATTCACACAGACACATTTATTACGTCAAATCCAAGTCTGCAGGGAGGGAGGAAAGTAAAAGACGACTACGTGGAGACGGGAATGAAGTTTATCAGACTACCAGTGATATTTAATAGGGATTATTTACATTATTCTGTCTGTTTTCCAGCTCTACCCTCACAGGGATTCATGCAGGAGTATGGGTTTGCTCATAGAGTCTGGATGAGGGTTTGTGGACCTGTTATCATGCCCATCTGGAGGTCGTCTGAGGGAGTATGGGGTCAAAACTGGGTCGTAACTGGGTGTGCTGCTGACCTCTTGGCCAGGTCGCCCTTGTAAATGAGATCCTGATCTCAGTGGGATTTATCTGGTTAAATAAAGGTTAAATAAAAAAATAAAATAACGATTTTCAGTAGTTTTTATGTCTTTTCACTTTGTTTTTAGTGTTGATTTTTTGTTTCTGCTGCTGCTTTAGTGTTGATTTTACAGAGATGTTTAGATTTAGTTTAGCTTCTGTTTGTGTTGGTTTAGTTATTTCAGTAATTTGGGACCTTTATTTTATGAATGAGACTCAAAAATGCCAGTATGGAAGAGGAAAAGGGCTACAAAAGTCCCCAAAACACTGAGATCCAACAGTCTAAGATTAAAAACAGAATCCTGATTTAACTCTCAGAATTTTAACTTTAAAATCATAATTTTGGACTTTAAAGTCAGAAATTCTAGAGTCCTGGTGAGTTGGTTCTCAAAAGTGGGTCACAGAGCCATTTTCAGAAGGTCGCAGATGCTTGCCTGGAAAAACAGGCTTCACTTCTTTTTTACTTTTTTCAGACCTTGCAATTTTTCTTTGAATTAATCTGGATTGGTCAAAATATATCAGAAATGGGTCGTAGTATCTCATTAAAGAAGAGGTGGTGGTATCATCAAACAGTAGAAATCCGTAGTTCTAGAATAAAGTCAGAATTCTGAAAGAAGGGTCAGGATTCTAGATTGATCTGATAATTCTGACTTTAATCAGAGAATTCTGACTTTGATCTGGGAATTCTGACTTTGATCTGAGAATTCTGACTTTGATCTGAGAATTCTGACTTTGATCTGGGAATTCTGACTTTAATCTAGAATTCTGACTTTAATCTAGAATTCTGACTTTGATCTAGAACTCTGACTTTGATTTAAAAATTCTGACTTTGATCTAGAATTCTGAGTGTGAGTTCTAGAATTCTGTCTTTGATCTTGGAATTCTGACTTTGATCTAAGAATTCTGACTTTGATCTAGAATTCTGAATTTGATCTGAGAATTCTGACTTTGATCTAGAATTCTGACTTTGATCTCGAATTCTGAATTTGATCTGAGAATTCTGACTTTGATCTAGAATTCTGACTTTGATCTCGAATTCTGAATTTGATCTGAGAATTCTGACTTTGATCTAGAATCCTGACTTTGATTTAGAATTCTGACTTTAATCCAGAACTGTAAAGAAAAGGTTGGAACTCAAAAAAATAATTTTTTTCCTTACTTTTATTTTCATGGGCCTGAAGAATGAAATATCATAACGTCTGTGAAAAATAAAATTTTGAAGGCTTCTCTTTACCTCTTATTTAAATATTTAATGTTGATATTGTAATACCTCTAAAGGCCTAAAATGTGAAATTTTCTTGAGCTTAATCAGACTTGGCTGTACATGTCAGTTCCATGAAACTCTACCGTTATCTGTGTTTGTTGTGTTTACACTATAGTTTTAGTCTGTTTTCTGCTTTTTTTGTAAAGAATCGTTGTTGTTTATGACTTTTACATTACAGTTTTGGTTATTTAGTCAAAGTTAGCTATAATAACCTTGATAAAACCACAACAGATAGTATTTTTTCTCTTCTGTATCAGAAATCTAGGGCTTCCTTCTGTTGTAGATCCATGGATGGTGTCATTCTCTTAATTTATGTGGATAATTGGAATGGTTCAGAAACTTGTCAGATTAGCTCTAAACCGATAAACTAAGATGCTAAACTTCTCTGCGCAGTTTTTCCAGTGTCCCAGATTTTAACTTTCCCCTCTCTGTCTGTGGAACCTGGCCTTACCAAAGAAGACTTTAAAGATGTGAGATTGGACCTGGATGAATGGAGGGTGAAAATAATAGTTGGCTGCAGCCCTGATGAAATGTTTACCCTCTGTAGTCCAAAGAATCCCAAACTCACTGAACCAGGATCAGTTATCGGTACAGTGTCGGGTACTGGACCTCCCCCTGGTTTGATTCCTCGTTTTTTAAGTTCCTGTCTACAGCGTCGCTTCTGTCTTTGCGTTTATCTTTTTCTGACGTCAATGTTTGACCCATCTCTCTCTCTGTTTCTCCCAGCGGTGCCATATCCTCCCGGTAATCGCCTGTCGGTCAAAGACCTGTACGTGGACGGGAGGCCCAGCGTGGAGCAGCTGAAGGCCCATCTGGTGAAGGAGGGTCGGCTGGAGGAGGAGGCGGCTCTACGGATCATCAACGAGGGAGCGGCCATCCTCCGCCAGGAGAAATGTATGCTGGAGGTGGAGGCCCCCATCACAGGTAAAGATCTCCTACTCCTCCTCAGGGTTGAAGGGGAGTCGGTTAAAGGGAGACAAGGACGGAGCGTGTCAGTGCTACAGTCTATTTCTACAGCTGCCCTCTCTGACATGCGGCTTAGCTTCGGTATCCGCCCTCTACCCTCATGCCCTTTGACTATTTTTATCTCCTTCTGCTCCGTCCCTTCTCTCTTATTGTTCTCATATTTTCAACTGTCTTCTCTCTTTTTGCACCTTTTTCTGTTTTTCAAACATTTCTTTACTCTGTTGAACTTCAACATTACTTTTCTGATTTTTTTTTCAGTTTTTTTTCTTGTCAGTGCATCCATTAAAAGATCTAAATAAGCCAGAAATCAATCAATAACTGCTGCGATCAGAAGATAAGGAAACAAGTGAATCTACATAAAAAATATCTCACTAATCTGATGATAGAACAAGACATGTCCAAGTTAACTGGAAAGTGATCAAAGCTGCTCAACATGAGGATAAATAAAGACAAACTCCAGCTAATGGAGGTCTGCTGGTCCTGACTTAAACGTCACAAACTTACACATAAAAATAGCTGATACAGCTGATACAGACTGATATTTACAGCTGATATAGACTGATATTTACAGCTGATATAGACTGATATTTACAGCTGATACAGACTGATATTTACAGCTGATATAGACTGATATTTACAGCTGATGTAGACTGATATTTACAGCTGATATAGACTGATATTTACAGCTGATATTTACAGCTGATATAGACTGATATTTACAGCTGATACAGACTGATATTTATAGCTGATACAGACTGATATTTACAGCTGATACAGACTGATATTTACAGCTGATACAGACTGATATTTACAGCTGATACAGACTGATATTTACAGCTGATACAGACTGATATTTACAGCTGATATAGACTGATATTTACAGCTGATATAGACTGATATTTACAGCTGATATAGACTGATATTTACAGCTGATATAGACTGATATTTACAGCTGATATAGACTGATGTTTACAGCTGATACAGACTGATATTTACAGCTGATACAGACTGATATTTACAGCTGATATAGACTGATATTTACAGCTGATATAGACTGATATTTACAGCTGATATAGACTGATATTTACAGCTGATGTAGACTGATATTTACAGCTGATGTAGACTGATATTTACAGCTGATATAGACTGATATTTACAGCTGATATTTACAGCTGATATAGACTGATATTTACAGCTGATATTTACAGCTGATATAGACTGATATTTACAGCTGATATAGACTGCATGTCTTAATGAAATTAATGGCACATTTGGCTACCAGCTTTAAAAATCCTCTGTTTCTTGGTGTGCTGCTGCAGGTTTGTTGTCATCTTCCACTTACAGCAGCTGTAGTGAGCTACCAGCTACGTCAGAAAAAACATCGTCAGGTCTTTCCAAATGAAAATTGTCTTTATCTGCAGGGAGTTTCTGCGGCTTTTTTCTGTTTTTGGGACCATAATTCTATTGACATTCAAAAATCTCTCGGACAGCTACTGGAGAAGGGGCTAATATTTGAAGATAAATGTTGGTCTGGAGCCTGAGTGTTGAGGTAGTGTAAGGCTGCTCTGTGAACGTCTCAGACTCAGATAATCAGCGTAGAAGACCTCGGGTTAACTCCCATTCTGAGCCCTTTTCTTATCTGGGTCATTAAACACAGAGCCGTGCAGGAACAGGAAACAAACTTCACACATGGGGTCTTGAACTGACCCTTTCACGAGGTTTTTAGTGAGAGCTGTCACTTCCTCTGTAGAACAAACCCACCAGTGATAAAAACATTCAGTACAACGGCGTCATGAAGGAATCGATGTTTGGCTGCAGATAAACTGGCTGGTTTGTTCCAGAACTGAGAACTCTTCATCGGTCAGAATGATGAAGGGGAAGTAGCGGCTGGTGGGGTGTTAATGTAGGTTAAGATGTCTGAGAAAGGTTAAAGGTAGGGGTGGTGATGGAGAGATGGATCCATAAGGATCCTAACATTATTTTATCACATCACAAACGAGTGCTGTCCCTAATCAGCCACATCATCAGTCCATGCTGCTCCAAGCTACCAGAAACCAGGATATATGGGCATGGAGGAGACATTATTTCTCATGAATCGACCTGATTTAAGAAAAAGATGGTTCATTCACAATCTCCCTCAACCGCAGTACATTACCCACAATCCTACAGTACCATGATGACGTCTCTGATTGGCTGATCTCGCCTTTACACGCAGAACTTCTGTGTTTGATGGAAATTTAGATTAAATATTTCCTTAACTTGAAACGCGAGTCAGAATATCAGTTTAATCCACATTTTTGAGAGTTTTCTCCTGAAGGATCCTAGGAGGTTCATGTTTCCCTGGCTTATTTCAGAGGTTTATTTTCAGTGTTTTAATCAGTAGTATCGTCTTTAAAGATGCTCCAACACCACTCTCCTCCTGCAGTGGGAGAATGCATGATATTCTGTCAGAGTTTCAGGACTGGTGCATGTTTGAATTCTTCTCTGTGATGAGGAACAACATTACCGCTCTCATCCTAGAGTGCAGGATAACATCGACAGCAAGCCGCTGCAGGAAACGGTTAAAACATTTGCATTAGAAGCCTGATATTATGATATTAAGCCTGTTATTATGAGACATGGCTCCTCAAATAGTGGGTTTACAGGAAGAGAGTCCACAGGCACACCTCTGTCATGCATCAACTTTAAATTATTTTGCTAAAAACATCCCATGAAGCGATTTTTCCCTTCATATTGCATTTGCAATATCAGTCAAATTAACTGCAGTTTTATATTTTTTCCAAATTCTGCCCAGTTATCCACCATGTCTGAAGGAAGACTCGGTTTATTCTAGGGCTGAACCATTTGCAAAAATAATCTAATTGCAATTTTTTCCTGCAATATTGCAGTTTCGATTTGAAATGTGATGAATTAGGTTCCTCAGCTTTTTCTGTTGTTCAACAAACATCAGCAAGAAATCATTCTATATTCTAACAAGTACAATATTAGATAAGTTAAACTGGGGCTAAATTTATAAGGAAATATCTAACTGCCATTTTGGCTCATAGAGTAAATTTGATATCAACTGCTTCATTGAAGAGGATGATCATTTCTCATATCTTCTCATTTTGATGAAGAAAAATAAATGCATCGGCAAGAAAGGTAAGAATTTTGTAAAAAACAAAATAAAATAAAAAGTATACTTGAAGGTTTGAATAACCTAAAAAGCAGTTACGCTCAACGCGTGGCTCTTTTATGTCTTCATTTTTATTTATTATTACCCCAGGAAACCTTAAAAAAGGGAAACTTTTTTGCACTTTTTCACCCATTCTTTTACATTTTCACCCATTTGAGCTACCTTTAGCCATTGAATACCACTTTTTCCTTACTTTTTTGCCCATTTTTCCCACTTTTATCCCATTTGTGCCTATTAAGGCTATCTTTTGCCATATACCACTTTTTCTCTACTTTTTGCCCATTTTCACGTTGTTGAAACATTTTAACCATTTTTTGGCACTTTTATCCCATTTTTTTCCCCTTTTCACCCTTTTTTCTCTGCATTTTCACCCATTTAAGCTACTTCTTGTCTGTAAATACCACATTTTTCCTTCTTTTTGCCCATTTTAGCCACTCTTGACTGCTTTTTGCCCATTTTAGTCACGTTCCACTCATTTTTTTGCCACAGTTTTGCCATGTTTGTACCATTTTATGCCAACTGTAACTAATTTTTTGTCACTTCTCACCCATTTTTTTTTTTTGCTACTTTCTGACCCTTTATCCACTTTTCCTCCCCATTTTTTTTGCTTTTTGACCATTTTTGCCACCTTAAACTTATTTTTATTGCTACTTCAAGCTGTTTTTGGCACTTTTCACCACTTACATTGTGACTCTTTCAAAGGTATTTTTCAACTATTTTGCTCTTTGGTTGAGTAACACTGGTATAAAGCATAAAAAAGATTGTATCAAACTGGTATTTTGACACTTTTTTTTAGGTTAAAGAAATATTGCACTGTCTCCGATTTGAAAATTGCAGCATGCCAAATTGCGATTTAATCTAATTTGCGATTAATTGCCCAACCCTAGTTTATTCACAAGCTCAGGCATGATCCTAGATCCTACCCATGATCCTAGAGTTCCACAGGGAGCTCTCTGGTTGGTGGATTCCTGCAGGTTTATGTCTGAATAAAAGGCTCTGAGGGTCTTTGAACAGAGTTAAATATTTGGTAAAGAGATGTAGTGTTGGTAAAGTCTATCATGAGTAACCGGATGGTTTCTGGAACATAAGATTGTGTGTGTTTTTGTCGTTTTCAGTGTGTGGAGACGTCCACGGTCAGTTCTTCGACCTGATGAAACTCTTCGAGGTGGGCGGCTCTCCCAGCAGCACCCGCTATCTGTTCCTGGGCGACTACGTGGACCGAGGGTACTTCAGCATCGAGGTACGAGTCGCCGCCTCTCCTCTCCTCGCTCTCACATGTTTGTGTTTCTGACATTTGGAGCGCGGCTTAGCACGGCGTCTTTAAATAGTCGTAGGAAATGAAAGACACACTGTCTGCTGCCGCGCGCAGAGCCCCACCCCCACAGACCCTCGCCTCCAGCCTCGCTGCGTGTCCCGTTTCCAAAACAGTCAGGACGGGGGGGGTGTGTGTGTGTGAGTCTGTGGATGGCAGGGCGCCGTTATTAGCCGCTGTGGCGAGGATTAGCGGACATCCTGGAACACTTCTCTCCTCTATCACAAAGACAGAGATGGAGAAACAGCTAGACATGACTTTAAGATCCACCTTAAAACAATCAGAATCATGACAGAGTATTCCACGTTTATTCAGCTTTCAGCTTATTTCTGTGACTAAAATCAGTAGTTTCAGGTTATAAAATGTAAATATTCTCTGGGTTTACCTTCTCCCTATCTGATCAGTACTAAAGTGAGACTAGTAAAGTTTGATTTCAGAGGAGCTCCCTCTGCTCTCAGAGTCAGAGACGGAGAAATTTCGGCCGGTCTCTGGGATGCAGACAGAATCAGGGTCAGACACATTTTAGAGGAGCAGACGCTCCATTGAACCAGATTAATTTAGAAGTCATTTATCTCCAGACGGCTCCGACTACCTGAAAACTCAGAGCCACACTCGCTCCCATTCAGATCACACACACCAGGGTCATTCATACCTCACATTAGCATCTGTTCAGGCTGTCCCGTACCAAGTGGTGATCCTGAATGCCTTATGTGGACACGCCTCAATGTAAACAGAGGTATCTGAGACCTCAGACCACGTACAGAGGAGGTCCAGGATGTCTTCATCCTGACTGGGTTGGTTGTAGGTGTAACAGCTACTGGTACACATTAACGGCTGCTCCGTCAGCTGGTAACCTAAAGCTTGGCTTCTTTATGTCCACCCAGCCTCGCTAGGAATGATGGGAAATATGGCTGTCTTAGAGATCTAGATGATCAGCTCAGTTAGAAGTTTGGTCTTTCAGCTCCCACATGGCCTTTTATTTGGTACCAGTTTGACTTTTTATGTCTTCTAAATAGCGCTGAACGATTTTGGAAAATAATCTAATCGGGATTTTATATCCGATTATTTCTGAAGTTCCTCATTTTATGTATTTTACAAGAAACACAAGCAATAAATCATTTTATACTTAGTTTAACCTCCTAAGACCCTGCATCCACATACGAAGACATTTTGGCTTTCCTACATCATAGCAAACATTGTTGGTATTAGAATTGATGTAATAATTGTTCAAGATGCCCATTCAAGTTTAAGGAATTTGCTGTTTGGATATTTTAGGGAATTTGCTTGGAGTTATAAAAGAATTTTTATGGAAATTAAAGAGGATATGCTTCTATATTTTGGAGGGTTTCATGGCTTGAAATTTATTTGAAATGTTTTATTGCATTTTCATGGGAATATGGGGAAGTTATTACCAAATTTTTGGGAAGCTGGATTGGGAGTTTGGGCTTCAGGATTGTCTTTTGAATATTATTTTTTTAAATTAGAAAACTTTAGGGGGTTAGTGTTATCATCCATCATTTTCATTGAATTTTGGAGAATGTTTCTTGAAAATGTCTAGAATTTGCCAAGAAATTAAAGGGGGAATTTACTTTAATATCTGGAGACTGCTTGGAATTTGCATGAAATTTTGGGGGATTTTTTTTAAATTTTCAGGCTTTATGAGGAATTTTCACTGAAAGATTTAAGGACTATCTAAGGAAAAATTTGGGTACTTTAAAAATATGTTTAAGAATTTTCCAAGAGATTTTTTTTTGATCATGGAATTTTTGGGGGTTTTGGAAAGGAACATTTCCAAAAAATTCCTCTTCAACTACAGGACTGATGATTTATCTTATCTCACCATATTTTTCCCAAATAAGTGGTAGAAAATAAAAATGCTCTCCAAACAAAGGCTCAGGTCTCAGGAGGTTAGACAAGGACTAACATAAAAAAAAAAAAAACACTTCTTGTGCTGATTTTGACTTGAGTTGCAAATCGGATATGAATTTTTGTTTTAAAGGACGTGATCGTTTCATATCGTTCTCATATTCAAGAAGAAAAATGTTCAAAAATGAAGAAAGGAGGATTTTTTGCAGACTATTCTGAAAAAATGACACCTGAATGATTGCATATGTAATACAAAACATCTCTGCTGCTAAGAAAAAGTTGTAAACTGGTACTTTGGCACAAATTTTACAATAAAGAAATATTTCAGCAGGCCATATTGTGATTTAATCTGATTTGAGATCAATTTCCCAGCCCTACTCTAAAACAACAACAACAAAACTGGGGAGAAAAAAGGGACGCAGTCGTTCACAGTAGGGTCCAGCTCATCTGGAAAATTTTTTGAAGGATTCTGTACTATTGGGAGATAGGGCTAATGGCGGAGGTCTGTGCTGTTACCACTCTACACCAGGAGATGGCGGACATGAGTAATTTCATTCCAGCAGCATTTTTGGGTGTGTTTCTGTTCAAAGTTTTGGAGTTTACAGAGTTTGAAAGACACACACCTGGTCGAGGAGACGAGTCGGAGCGTAACAGAGAGAAAGACAGCGAATTGTAGCGAGAACACTCACAATGCTGGGAGGAATAGAGGAATATTCACCCTCTGCCATGACTTCCAGTCATCAGGTGAGACCATGGGTGAGACTGTCGGTGCATCTGTTGGCACCGGCAGGCAATGCTTCCACCATGACAGTCCACCCATAGCGAAGCCAATGCTTTGCGTCCCCGTGTTTCCACTCCACTGGGGAGGGAGTAATCGGCTAATGCCGTGGTGGGGGGCACATGGGGACGGATCCAGGAATTTTTTTAAGGATTCTTCAGTATTGGGAGGTAGGACTAATGGCGGAGGTCTGCACTCTCTGAGTGCTTTTCTAGTTCAAGATGTTTTTTGTGTTGATGGCTTACAGCTAACAAAGATCAAAAAGCAACTCTCTCTAAATTTTATAATATTGTTGAAAAGTCCAATCAGTAACGGTTTCCTGAGCCTTGGTTCTCTTACTCTGGTTCACTACACAGCCACAGTTAGGGATGTTCCAGTACCATTTTTCCTTCCCGATACGATTCTGATACCCAGGGGTTGGCTATCGGCAGATACCAAGTCCTGATCCGATACCAGTGAGAACGTTCTGGACTGACTGTTCAGACCAGTAAATTATTTCAGATCTATATTTGACTCAAAACATGGTTTAACAAATAGAATCATAATGTTCAGCATCTCTGAGCCTAAAGTCGTTTTTCTGCTGATTATTGAGTTTTTCTGCTAAATACTAAAATAATAATACAGGGGGCTGCAGCACAGCCCCTCTCTCTCCTATGCTCTATTCAGGCAGCGTCATGTGATTACAGAACAGCCTGCTATTGGCTGACAGACCCTCACAAAGGGAAACAGATAGCTGACCTGGCCCCAGGTCTCACCACCCCCTCCTTAGTGAATAATTCCCACTCACATTTCCTGAGACATTTCAAGCAAAAGTAAACATTTGTATTAAAAATGGGACAGTCTGAACATGAGATGGAGATGGAGACTGAGACAAATCCTTTAGAATTAAAGAACATCAGAGACTCTTTGTGACCCACTTTAGTGTCCCGGTCCACCTGTTGAGAACCTGTGCTTAATGTTTTAACTTAGAGATGTCTGAGGCAGCGATGGTTGAGTCTTTGAAACACACAGATCTGTTTTCATACGGACAGGGAGCATTAATGAGCCTTTAGACCGGCTCATAGCAGAGCTGGAGTTAGCAGGCTCCTCTTCATGGAGGCTCTGTGATGAAGAAAGGCTGTGAATCCCAGGGGACACCAAAGAAAAGTTCCCTACATTTTTAATTCCTTTGTCTTTGACCTAAAAGTTGGATGTCTTTGCTGATGGAGGCGTCTCATCAGTGACTTTAGAATAAATACAACCATCAGAAAACACTGACATCAAATCCAGAAGCCTCAGACTGCTTAATAAGGCGGTGGTGGACTTTTAACAGTGCCTGAATAAAGAAGACTGCTGGAGGTCTGGATAATGAGATTATATAAGTATGAAGGCAGTTTACCCAGCATGGCCCTGTACACAGAAATGTTCCAACCACGCTGTCTGCATAGATTTCATAAAACCAACAGAGACGAGAGCAGGAGCCACGGTTAGTTATGAAGCAAAGAGCGCCATGGTTATATTATTGTAGCATCAAATTAAATCACCACATCTGACTCTGTGCTTTAAAATAACACGCTTAATTTGGAGTAATGTGTCTGTGTTTGCACAAACCTTCTGCAGATCACACCGTAAACTTTTGCTCTCTGCCTCTGCAACACCTCGCACAAACTTCACAGCTCCTCTTACACGCTCAACACTTAGCTTCACATTTTTAATCTAGAAATCTCCACTGTAGGGCCTCCAGGCTGGAGATAGTAAAGGTTAGAGTCATTATGTTTGAGGGTCGTCTGTACGTGCATCCGGGACGTTCATGTGGATCGGATTCATCGTGAAAGCTGTGAGGTTATTATTGATTTTATGAATCAATGAAGGTCAGTGTAATTTGGCTTTTTTGACTCTTGATTGAGGTCTGGGCTTTGATGCGGCCACTCCAGAACATTCCTCTCTTTGTCTTTAAACCATTTTTGTGTAGCTTTCTCTGGATGCTTCCAGGACCAGCTGCTGAGAAGCACCCCCGCAGCATGATCCTGCTGAGAAGCATCCCCACGGCACGATGCTGCTGAGAAGCATCCCCACAGCACGATGCTGCTGAGAAGCATCCCCACAGCATGATCCTGCTGAGAAGCATCCCCACGGCACGATGCTGCTGAGAAGCATCCCCACAGTACGATGCTGCTGAGAAGCATCCCCACAGCACGATGCTGCTGAGAAGCATCCCCACAGCATGATCCTGCTGAGAAGCATCCCCACAGCACGATGCTGCTGAGAAGCATCCCCACAGCATGATCCTGCTGAGAAGCATCCCCACAGCATGATCCTGCTGAGAAGCATCCCCACAGCATGATCCTGCTGAGAAGCATCCCCACAGCATGATCCTGCTGAGAAGCATCCCCACAGCACGATGCTGCTGAGAAGCATCCCCACAGCACGATGCTGCCCCCAGCATGCTCCACAGTGGGAATGGTGTGTTTGTGGTGATATCAGTGTTTGGTCTCCATCCTGGTCTCATCAGACCAAAGAACTTTCTTCCTCTTGACCATGGAGTCTCCCACAGTCCTTCTGGTGAACTCTAGTCCAGATTGAATCTGAGTTTTCTTCAACAGTGTCTTTCTCTTTGCCACTCTCCCATAAAGCTCTGACTGGTGAAGAACCCGGCCAACAGTTGTTGTCTGCAGAGTCTCTCCATCTCAGCTGCTGAAGCTTGGAACTCCTTCAGAGTAGTCATAGGTGTCTTGGTGTCCTCTCTCACTAGTCTGGACATGTCAACCCCCTTCACTCAGGCTGTTGGGACCAAAAATGCCCCATTAAACTCCAAACCAGTAAAAAAAATCATGCATTTATGATTTTAGGCTTTCATTCTGGAGTCGTTGCTTCAAGTTTGTAGTTTTTCCTGTTTGTCACCTAATGATTTTCTTTCCCAGTACTAGGATTGCCATTTAATATGAGATTATTTTTAGGTTCCTCATCTTATGGAGATTTAAAGAATTATCTGTACTTGAAGTTGATTTTGGTCCTAATGCAAATTTGATATCAGCTGCTTTATTGCTTTATTGTAAACTGATTTGTGGAGAACAAAATTCACAAAAAATAATGAATGACCTCATATCAGTTCTGATCTTGATAAAGGAATTAACATAAAAAGAGGGAACATTTTTCATGTGAATTATTTTTATTGCTTTTTTGTATGGTGTCTGTTTTTCACCATCTACATCCTAGTAAACAAATTCTTGAATATTTAAATGTTAATTAATTCGATAAAATGGTAAAATTAATCAAAAGTTGCTGCTTTATCTTAACACATTCAAGGCTTTGATATTTAACTTCAAGGAAATGTAATTTGATTTGTAGAATATGAGAGGTATTGAATCTCTAGTGTGTTTTACATTATAGAGTTATAGACTTAGTATTTGATAATTATGACCAGATCTGATCGTACTTAGAAAATAATGCATTAAAGGGGATATTGCGCTTTATGTATGGCGTCCATTTTTGGCCCTGAACATGCTGAGTGTGATGATTTATCAAAAATCGTACAATTTCAATTTCATAAAAATCCCAGTTGTTGTTCATTACTAACAAACATAAGGCTGTGATAATCACCTTGAAGGAAATCCAATTTCCATGTAGAATAATGGAAAATATTTAACCTTTTGTGTGTCTTACATTACAGACATCGGGGTTTTTGTGCAATTAAACTGGCATTTCAAAGGTTAACTTTCCAAAAGTAATCAATATTTCACATCAGGTCTGTTTTTTTAAATTTACTTTTTATTATTGTTTTTGAGAAACATAACACAAATACAAACAATAATAAAACAAAACAGCAGGGGGAGGATCCATCTCTCGAGTAACATTTAGATCACACAATTGACAACATGCACATATAACCATATTAGTTCCCTCATTTGCGATAAAATTTGAAGACATGCCCCCCATAGGGGGCATATTGTTGCTATACAAAATCAGGCCTTACGGTTAAAACGTAGGTGAGCCATTTTGACCAGATTTCAGCAAAGATATCAGTTTTACATCTCATTTTAAATGTGATTCCTTCCATAACGTATATACTGTAAACAACATCAGTCCAGTCATTTATAATAGGTATGTCTCTTTCAGCCATTTTCTGGTCACAGCCTTCTTGTTTGCTACTAACAATAGTCTCAGTAAACATTTGTCTCTGTTTGCACATTTAAGTTCTTCTAAGTCGTTGAGGTACATGGTTTTAAAGTCAAAGCAGATTTTAAAGCTAAAAACTGCCTCCAGGACGCCGTGGACACATCTCCAAAATGGAGCCACAGAGGGGCAATCCCAAAGATGTGAAAATGGTTTGCTATAGTACTTCCACAGGACCTCCAGCAAGCAGTCTGTTATCTTGTTATCAACCGTTGCTGTCTGCAGATTCTGTCCCATTCCTCCACTGTTATCATGATAGTGCCCTCTGATTCCCATCTTGATTTAATGTCCAGAGTATGGTCTCCCTTTTAATTCTGGAGAGCCCGATATAGTCTAGAAATTATTCTTTGGTAGGTGCCATCATTGTAGGCTTTTTGGAAAATATCCAGAATTTCGTCTCCAATTGTCGTGTCATCCTTATTCATTTTTTTTCTTAATAAAGTCTCTAATTTGTAAATACCTAAAATGGTCCTGATTTTGTAGATTATTATTGTCCTTAAGGTCCTGGAAGCTTAACATTGTACCTTTTTTAAGAAGTGTGGAGTATGTTGTAAAACCCTTCCCAGTCCAATCTTTGAACCTCGTGTCGTGTTTGCTGGGTAAGAACTCTGGGTCATATGCAAACCACTTTAAGATTTCAGCTTTACCTTCCAATTGGTATTTTTTAACTAGTCCCCTCCATGTCTTTAATGAACTCATTATATATGGGTTATCAGAGTCTGTCGAATGACTAATTAACGTGGGGTCTCCTATTAACGTATTAACTGGGAGTCCTTTCCCCATTCAGCTCTCTGTCTCTTTCCATCTAGATCTGTAATTGGGCTTGCACCATCCAATCAATGGTCTCAATTGAGCAGCTCTGTAATAATCCATTAGACATGGAAGGGCCAATCCTCCTCTCTCCTTAGATAGTTACAAAATTTCATATCTTACTCTTGGCTTTTTCCCAGCCCAAATGAATCGTGAAATAATTTTATCCCACTCTGAAAAGTACTGTTCTGGTTTTTCAATAGGCACTGATTGAAATGAGTATAGAAGTCTTGGTAAAATGTTCGTCCTAACTGAGTCGATGCGTGAACTTATATTAAGATAAGGGATTAAATTCCATCTGTTAATGTCAGAAATAATTTGCTTTTTCAGGGGCCGTAATTCGTTTCTTCTACTTTAGATAAATCAGTTGGCAAGAGGATTCCCAAATATTTTACATGTTTCTTATCCCAATCTAGTTGATACTTTAAACAAAGATACTGGGGGGGGTGTCATGAATGTTAATGACCTGGGTTTTTTGTCCATTTAGTTTATATCCTGAATATGACCCATATTCCCCCAGCACAGACATCAGCTCAGGCAGTGAAGCTGTTGGGCTTGAGAGGTACACGAGGACATCGTCTGCAAACAAGGCCAGCTTTTGCTCTCCTGCTGCCTTTTTTATACCTTTAATCATGTTGTTCTGCCTAATCCATTGAGCCAACGGTTCAGTAAAAATTGCAAATAAAAGTGGACTTAATGGGCAGCCTTGTCTCGAAGATCTCCCGAGCCCAAAAGAGCCAGTTAACTCACCTCTGATTTTCAATTTTGCTGATGGCTTGTTGTATAGAGCCTCTATTGTTTTGATAATTACTTTGTCAAATCCAAATTTTTCCAGCTTTAAATAAGAATTTCCATCAAACTGTTATCTGCCTGTTGTTTTTGTTATTTATATGACAATAATTTTGTATACTTACTACCGCCTTCATAATAATTTTGTTTAGTATAAATTAATTTCTTCTGAATTTCTTGTCTGTTTATCTCCTCAACCTGGTTTCTTTTGTTTGTCATTTCTAGATTAATTTTGGGATCCCTCGAGTCTTTATGTTTGGATTCTAATTTTTTCAAATCATATTGCAGGCGGTTGAGTTTTTCCATTCTTTGTTTCTTAAGAAAAGATGTTACAGCAATCACTCTACCTCTCATCACCGCTTTACAGACATCCCAGACGACGGGTGGAGACACCTCGCCGTCGTCATTATTTTCTAAGTAGTCTGATATGTCTTTTGCAAACTGTTCAACTCTGTGTCTGTTCAGTATGCTAGAGTTAAACCTGAGTGAGTAAATGTCTGTGTATGCAGTCGTTAGGGATAGATATAATGGGCAGTGATCAGAACAATCCCTCGTTCCATTATGGCAGTGTTGCACTTTATTAAGATCTGTACCAAACAGCAGAAAGTAATCAGTTCTTGAATATGTTGAGTGTGGAGATGAGAAGAAGGTATAGTCCCTGGTTGAAGGATTCAGCTGTCTCCAGATATCACTTAGTCCTATTTCTAACATCATCGAGTTTATTTTCTCAGTTATTTTCTGGGTTTGGGTTCAGAGTGGTATTAAAATCTCCTCCACATATGAGAGTCCCTTGGTTTCTGTTGCAATCTGTGTGTATGTCACACACAGTTCGTCTCCAGGTTCCCTAGCTTCTTTGCTAGTTAGCGCGGCGCCACTTTCATCGACGGAGGTGTCCGTTTGGTCTTTCGTTGTTGTAAATTGTCCAGTCGGTTGATTTTTCGAACTGACGTCTGCGTGGCTTGTTCCCACCCATCTGCCTGCTGTACAACTTAGTGAGTTGAAATTCTCAATTTGGGGGATGATTTCAGGCCGATTGAGACGGAGCAACAAACTACACGTCTATCTCGCACATGGGTTCCACCATTTCTTCATCAGGTCTGTTTTTGATTAGAAAATTAATGCAACAAAAGAGAAATTGTTTTTAATATGTCTATTTTATTGCTGTTGATGTAGGTAGGTGTCCATTTTTGGCCCTGAACATGCCGAGTGTGAGGATTTATTAAAATAAAAAAACATGATAATGCATAAAGGCTGTGATAAACACCTTCAGGGAAACTCAATGTTTATGTAATTTAAAAAAATGTTTAATTTTCATCAGTTTGGCACAGTTAAACTGGCATTTAAAGGGTTAAATTCTTCAGCATTCATGCATATTTAATATTTATGATCAGATCTGACCTTGATCTAAGAATTAAAGCAACAAAAGTAGTAAAAAGTTTCTGTTGATTATGATAGTAGTTTATATAAGCTGCTCTCAGTGATGAACACCCTGAGTGTAATAATGAATTGACTCTCTCTGAGGTTAGACATGTCGGTGCTTCTGTGTGCGTGCAGCCTGAGGTGACGTCTAGCTGGCGTGTTTTAATGCAGCTTAAAACCACTGACGGTTTCTCCTCCTAACCTCATCACCTCGCTGAACAGAGCGAGCTCTAGTTTGTGGTTTCTACACAGATAGAGGCGTTTACACCCACCTCCTCATCATCACACCACAGAGAGCTCCTCATGAACAATCATACTCCTGTTCTTCTGACCAAGGTCATGAGATTGTCGGTTACATAAAACCGCAGTACAATCTCCTCCTGGACGGTACCACGGCGTTTCTGCAGAGGTACCCGCTGATGTAACGCTGCCGCAGAGCGAATCCTCGTCCTCCGTGGTCGGGCCTGTTGGGTTCTGGATGAACAGCTGGTCGGATCCGGCTCCTGTTGGAGTCGACGCCTCCGTAAAATAAAAAAGCTGAGATTTTAACAGGTGGTTCCTCGCTGCACAAAAACACAGAGGATGATTGACAGCTGAACGAGTGGGATTGTTTGGAAGTCGTGCAGGAGCTTTTTAACGCTAACAAATGCACATCTGAAAGTTTATTATCAGAGAGACGGGAAGAAAAACTCAAAGTTATGAATCACAGATAATCAGGAAATCAAATTAACCTTCTGACTTATGAGAAGAAGAAATCCTCCATTGAAGAGCAGCAGAAACGGTCGTCTGACTCTTTCTAATCTCCCACATCCTCGCTGCTTACCCTGACTTTATCTGGTCGATAGCAGCGGATGGTTATCAGAGGCTAA
The DNA here is from genome assembly GCF_018320785.1 of Cheilinus undulatus. Lineage (NCBI taxonomy): Eukaryota > Metazoa > Chordata > Actinopteri > Labriformes > Labridae > Cheilinus > Cheilinus undulatus. The sequence goes on from NC_054881.1 coordinate 1,576,881, forward strand.
TCCTCGGTGCATCGGTGCATGTTTGACTGTCTCAGTCGCCCTGCAAAGCTCAAAGCTTCACCAAAACCCTCTAAGACAGTGATACTCAACCTGTGGCTCTTCTGTGATTATTTGTGGCTCTTTTTGTCTTCATTTTAAATATTATTCCTACAGAAAACCTCAAAAAGGAAACTTTTTTGCTGCTTTTTACAATTATTTGCGACTTTTTACCCATTTAAGCTACTTTTTGTCATTAAATACCAGTTTTTTCCTACTTGTTGCCCCTTTTTTCCCATTTTTTGTCACTTTATTCCTATTTTTGCCTTGTTTCACGTTTTTTTTTCTCCACTTTTTGGCCATTTAAGCTTCCATTTGTTATTAAATACACATTTTTTCCCATTTTCTACCCAATTTTGAAGCTTTTTTTTGCCACTTTTTTCCAATTTTGCCACTTTTATCCTATTTATACTCTTTTTCGCCTTTTTTTTTTTTTTCTTTTTTTAACCACTTTTTGCCCAACCGAGCTACCTTTTGCCAATGAATGCAACTAGTTTTCTTTTTTGGGGGGCCATTTTTATCCCATTTTTGCCCTTTTTCACAACTTTTTTGCCACTTTTCGCCCATTTAAGATACTGTTTGTCATTGAATCCCCCTTTTTTCTGATTATTGACACTTTTATCCCATTTTTGCCCTATTTTACAATTTTTTTTGCCTCTTTTCGCCCAGTGAGCCACCTTTTGTCATTGAATATGACTAGTTTCCTTTTTTTTGGCCATTTTTTCCTCCACCTTTTTCATTAAATACCTTTTTTTTTCCCATTTTTTTCCCCAGTTTTGAAACGTCTTTTGCCACTTTTTCCAATTTTTGCCACTTTTTTCCCTTTTTGCCCTTTTTCACAATTTTTTTGCCACTTTTTTGCCCAATTAAGCATCCTTTTGTCATTACATACCACTTTTTCCTAATTTTTGCCACTTTTCCCCATTTTTGCCGTTTTTCACCCTTTATGACCCTATATGCCACTTTCTGCCCATTTAAGCTTCCTTTTGCCATTGAATACCACTTGTTTCCTATTTTTTGCCCCTTCTTTCCACTCTTGACTGCTTTTTGCCCATTTTAGTTCCTTTTTCACATATTTTTTTGCCTTGTTTTTGCCACTTTTGGACCATTTTTTGCCACCTGTAACTCATTTTTTTGTCACTCCTCACCCATTTCTGCTACTTTCTGACTCGTTCCACTTTTTTCCAATTTTTGCCCCTTCTACTATTGCTGCATTTTGACCATTTTTGCCATCTTTAGCGTATTTTTATTGCTACTTCATGCTATTTTTGCTGTTCTTAACCACTTAGATTGTGGCTCTTGCAGATGTATTCTTTAACAATTTGGCTCTTTGGTCAAGCAGGGTTGAGTAAAACTGATCTGAAAACATCCTCAAGTGCTGAAAATAAAGCCAGCATTGGTGTTATAATCCTCCCTCCTGTTTGTGTCTGCAGTGTGTTCTGTACCTTTGGGCTCTGAAGATCAACCACCCCAACACGCTCTTCCTGCTCAGAGGAAACCACGAGTGCCGGCATCTTACAGAGTACTTCACCTTCAAACAGGAGTGTAAGTCCTACAGGGTTAGACGTCTGCACCGTAGTTCACTCAGTCTCCATATTAACCTGTGTTTGTGCTCTGCTCAGGTAAAATAAAGTACTCTGAGCGCGTGTACGACGCCTGTATGGATGCGTTTGACTGCCTCCCTCTGGCTGCTCTCCTCAACCAGCAGTTCCTCTGCGTGCACGGAGGCCTGAGCCCTGAGGTCACCTGTCTGGACGACATACGGAAGGTAAAACGGCTGGAACCGTGTACCTACAGGTCTAAAAAAAAAGTCCTCAAAAATGATCTCTGATTAATTTAACTGCTTTTGCATTTTCAGCTGGACCGGTTCAAAGAACCTCCTGCATTTGGTCCGATGTGCGACCTGCTGTGGTCGGACCCAGGTGAGGACTACGGCTCAGAGAAAACCCAGGAACACTTCTGCCACAACAGTGTGAGAGGCTGCTCTTATTTCTACAGGTAGGGCCCTCTGCAGGGGTTATTTTCAAAATAAAAGACCCTTTTAATGTCTTATACCAAGAGGAAGGAGTCTGTGTAAGGCTGGCGACACGCTGGACTTTAGGCAAAGTGGGTGGAAGTGCCTGTCGCCACCTCCACCCACTTTGCCTAAAGTTGCCAACAAAGGGCAGTCCTCTTAAAACCCAGCTGAATCCCTCTTTATCTCTCCTGTGTTTGTAAGGTTTAAACATCATCCAGCCGGTCTAAGACCGGTTCTTCCAGGTAGACCTCTCTGCAGGACTTTATCGCTTCGCTGCTGCTGGAAACCCCCCCCCCCCCCCCCCCCCGTGCTCCGTGCTCTAATCTAAGCTGATTAAAGCTTTTCCAAACAATGGCTTATCTCTGGATAAGTGACCGCCGGTTAAATCCGCTGTCAGACTGATACTGAAAATAAATATTAGCATTCTGAGGCCTGTCTTAATATTTGTGCTGAATGTGCCATGTTGACACCACGCTGAGGTCACAGGGAGGGGAGCAGCTGCTGGTTTAAAGCCTCTTCATCCTGCAGGAGTTTGTTTTAGCAGCATTTGAATGAGTCACATAGAAATGACACAGTATCACAGTTTCTCTACAGATCAGTTTGGATCAGGTTTATTTTGCTGCATCAGTCCCACCCAGCCTCATTAAACACGGCCCTCAGAGCTCATACAGGTTCCTGCTTGGATGTGAAGGTAGCAGTTTTTATGTTACCAGGCTGAAATAGTGTTAATCTTGCAAAAGAAAACTGCAGGATTGCATAAATAATTAATGTATCATTTGCCAAAAATGTAGATTCAAACCTGCATTACAGAAAAGACGGACATAAAAATGATGGACTGAACATTCCGTTGTCTTCCTTGAAAGATCTCATCCTGTTAACCATGATGGACAGAACATTCCGTACACTTTTTCCAAAAGTTACCAAATATGGCTGTTTTAACAAAAATGGAGGGGAGAAAGCTGCCAACATCCCCAGCTTCACCAACATTCTGTCCTCTTCCTTTGATGATCTCATCCTTTAAAGCCTAATGGACAGAAAATTCCATCCTCTGCCTTTGATGATCTCATCCTTTAAAGCCTAATGGACAGAACATTCCATCCTCTGCCTTTGATGATCTCATCCTTTAAAGCCTAATGGACAGAACGTTCCATCCTCTGCCTTTGATGATCTCATCCTTTAAAGCCTAATGGACAGAACGTTCCATCCTCTGCCTTTGATGATCTCATCCTTTAAAGCCTAATGGACAGAACATTCCATCCTCTTCCTTTGATGATCTCATCCTTTAAAGCCTAATGGACAGAAAATTCCATCCTCTGCCTTTGATGATCTCATCCTTTAAAGCCTAATGGACAGAACGTTCCATCCTCTGCCTTTGATGATCTCATCCTTTAAAGCCTAATGGACAGAACGTTCCATCCTCTGCCTTTGATGATCTCATCCTTTAAAGCCTAATGGACAGAACGTTCCATCCTCTGCCTTTGATGATCTCATCCTTTAAAGCCTAATGGACAGAACATTCCATCCTCTGCCGTTGATGATCTCATCCATTCAACCATGACTCTTGGGAACATTCCACACTTTTTCCAAAAGTTGCCAAATATGGCTGTTTTTACAAAAATGTAGGGGAGAAAGCCGCCAACATCCCCAGCTTCACCAACATTCTGTTTTCCTTTGATAGGCTTTAGAATGCCATCCTTTGAATGTCATCCTTTAAAGCGTCTGAATACGTTTTTTCTGACAACATGAGGGAGAAAAGCTGTGAAAGCGGCATGGCTAGCCTCTTAGCTTGTGGCTAACTTTGCTCATATTCATTCTTACCAGTAGCAGATGACAGAGTCAGAAACCCCTGAAGCAGTAAACAGCTCCACATTCACATTTTCTCCCTGAATTCTGACTCATCCTCATGTGAGAGTGTTCGTGACTTCAGGTTCAGACTTTTCTGGAAGTCATCAGGTGTGTTTATCCTGATTTTACCTGTAAAATGTCGGAGATGAGGAGTCTCCTCTGGTGGGTAAAGTGACCTGTTGGAGCGTTGTTTTGTAGCTATCACCTTTTTGACAATAATCTTCTAAAGTCACTTCTGTAAAGATCAAACTCCCACTCCTCCTCCTCCTCCTCCTCCTCCTCTTCTTCTTCTTCCTCCTCCTCCGTACGAGCCTTGACCTTAATTGATCTCTAATTTTAGCACTTTAAAGCATCTGTGGTTATAATGGAGCTCTTCTTTACTGTCATGGCAACCAAGGTGACTGCAGACAGAAGAGCGGTGGGAGGATCAGAGGCTCCATCGTGGACGAACATTTGGACCAACATGAAACAAAGGCTGGGTGAAAGCAGATCAGCGAGACTGTTTGCCAACCTGGCAGCGTAAACCGTGAAGACCAAACGGCTCCTTCATGGTGTCCTGATGTTTGAATAATAACTCTGTTTTTATTCTGTCTCTGCAGTTACCCGGCAGTTTGTGACTTCCTGATGAACAATAATCTGTTGTCTATTATACGAGCACATGAAGCCCAGGATGCAGGGTGAGTGACGCACAAACCCTTACACAACCATTTTACACGCAAAATACATTCTCACTGACCACTTTATTAGGTACACCTCCTCAGCTGTTCATTAGTGTGAGAAACGGTGACATTTAGGCATGTAGGCATGATAGGCTGCAGCTCAGACTGAGCTTCAGAGTGAGGGTTTAGGGGACTTTTAACATCTAAGAATGCTTCATATATAGGAACAAATGCAGGGATCATGGGTTTAAAAAAGAAAAAGGTGTGCTACAGGTGTAAAAACAAGGGCTACAACCTGGCAGTTACATGCCTCCATGGTTGCTGGACAGTGGAAGTGCAGCTGTGGGTACAAATGCAAGGGGTGGACATGAGGCCTTATGACTTTAACTTTGACCTAGGATCTCCAAAACTGTGCGCATTCATCCAAGACTCAGTGAACATTCGTACAAAGTTGGAAGCAAATCCCCCAAAGCATTCTTGAGATATTGGGGTTACAAGCAAGAGATGCACATAAGCCCTTTAATCCTGGCCTTCAGCCTCTGACCTCTGACCTCCAAAACCCAACACTCTCATCCTTGAGTCTGGACGAACGTGTGAGCAAAGTTTAAAGGAGATCCATGGAAGCATTTCAAAGACGCCATGTTCACAAAAGGGATGAACATGAGGCCCAGAGAAGTCGACCTTTGACCTCTTACCTTCAAAATCTAATCACTATGTTATGTGTTGGGGCGCAGGTGACCTAGAGCAGTGGTTCTCAACTGGTGGGTCGGGACCCAAAAGTGGGTCACAGGGAAGTTTTTCCTGAGTTGCAAAAAAAAATCGTGACCCTGTGTCTGGAAAAAAATGATGCAACGACCATACGTCCATACCTTCATTTTGCTCTGTTTTATTGTGATCATGGGTTAATTTTTCATTAACATTTAGACTCATTTATGTCCTTTTCTTGCAAAAAAAGTTGTTTTTACCAAGACAATGAAGTGATTTCTCAAAATCTGTGGAAATAAGTAGGGTGTGTAAAACATGTCCATTTTGTCCCATGTCTTTTTCCTCTTCCTCCAAGAGCTTCGGTGGAACATTTCTATTCACTAAACGGGCATTGTTGATAATTTATGGGGGAAATTTGGGTTGCGATTTTGTCCTCAAAGGTGATGGCAGGTCCTGAGGCTGGACCACTTGAAGTTTAAGGTGCACCCCATGTATACCGTCGGTCCGGGATCTGATCCGGCCTGTGGCACTTTATCACATGTCTCTCCTCAACTCTCTCATTCCTGTTTTCATTTCTATCCACTGTCCTCCGCTTTCAATAAAGGCATAACAAGCCCAAAAATAACTCTTAAAAAAAAAAAAAAGTCACATGTAGAAGGATGGCTTCAAAAACAAGAAACTAACACGAGTCCTGAAGACTCTGAACCTTGCAAACCTGATGGATACGCCTGTTCCCTTGGTCTTCACTGGTGAATCCATCTCTCAAAGCTCCCATCTGAACCGTTTGGGCCCGGTTAGAAAGTGACAGGACCAATCAGCGACGAGGGGCAGTACTTTCAGGCGCAGCAAAGTCATGATGTACACAAGCAGCAGCAAGAGCTGGTGCAGTTATGGAGGAAGAGATTAGCGTGGATGCTGCTAAAGCACCAGTTTTATCAGAACTTGACAACATTTCTTCATTAAAAGAAGAACAAAGAACAGCAGTGAGTTGTTTTCTTTTCAAAAACCACAAAAGACGAGTACTTACAAGTCTATAGTCGCGATGTTTCGCGTTATTCCCCGTAGCTGTGCACACGCAGCTTGATAGCGGCTACGTCCTGTGTTTTGTTGCTCTGATTGGCCCGTAGAGATGTGACAGACAGAACGTTCATCCAATCACACTCCGAGTTTTTTTCAAAGCCTCTGCCTTTTCTCAAACGTTTCCTATTGAAGCTTTCCCAGATGGATGTGTGAAACAAATCCATCTGGCGTGTCAGGTTAGAAGACTCTGACTTTTGATAAAAAGCTACTAAAGCGGTGGTTCTCAACTGAAGCCACCAATATCTTTGACACATTGCAACCCAAATTTCCAAAAATTTTCAACAATGCACATTTAAATATATAGAAATGTTGCACTTAAGATCATGGAACAGAAATTATGACAGGAACAAGAAACAGGACAAAACTCACATTTTCAACCCCCTTTTCCCCACGATAAAGTGTAAATTTTAGCCATTTTTTCATTACTTCATTAACACGGTAAAGCAGCTCTTTAAGGAAAGAAAAGGAGATAAGTTAAAATATCAAAAAAAAAATGTAAACTTACCCATCATTACAATAAAACAGAGTAAAATAAACAGTATGGTTGCATGTTTTTCATAGACTTTTGCCATCATTTTTTCCAGACACACATGAAAACTGCTTGGGTCCCGACCCACCAGTTGAGAACCACTGCACTAAAGCATTTTGAGATTTTTGCTCACATTGTGAATGCATCATTTACCTTCCAGCCTCACCTTTCCCAGAATCCCTATAACTAGGGCTGTTAATCTCAACGGGATTATGGTAAATTTTATCACCATAGCAGTGCAGCTGCTGGATGCTGCTCAGCCTAGCATCCTGTTACTCTCACAGTGATGTAAAATAAATCCTCCACTGCTCCTTAATGTCTCTTTTTATGCTCAGTGGACAAGGCAGACTTTTCCATTAGTTTTTCTATCTGTAGTAAGTTCTTTTTTCCCGTTTTCTTTCATAATAAAAGCACGATGTTTGGAGGCATGGTAAAACATTTCCATGCTTCTGCAGGAGCTTCAACCAGTGTTTCTCCTTCAGGTAGCTCATGTTAGGTGTGACTTGTGTGGTTCTGACATCATGGCTAATAATCAAATGAACAGTGGAGAAAATGAACAGGATCTTTTACTTCAGGAACCTCACCGTTGATTTTTGTAGCCTCTATGCATGATGAGCGACCGCACCGAGGGGGCCTGCTTTATTCCTACATTTCAGAAAATTGCATAATCATCGCTCCATACTGCACATTTACATCTGTTCCACTTTAATGTTTGAGTGTTATTTCTATTTTTAGTATTTACCATGCTGTCAGCCTGCTGGAGCTGCACTAAAGGAACTTTAACGCCTGTTTGATTTACTTTGAACACCATGGGAAGTTGGTTCCTTTCATTATTGATGTGATGCACTCTGCAGAGCATTGTGGGATCTAATTTTGCTTTGAAAACAGGGAACTGGATGAAGATTACATATTTGAATGCATGTATTTTGAAACATTCGACCACAAAAACAGAACTGAAAGGAAGGTCATAAAGTTCAGTGTGTACCATCTGTAGAGAAGATCTTTGTTGACCTTTAGGATCACAGGGTATCCGCGGGGTCTTGAAAAGTATTAAAAGGTGATAAATCAATTTTGGGAAAATTAAGACCCTTAAAAAGTATTAAAAAAGTCTTATCACGACTTTATATAGTCTTAAATTTTGAAGGTATTTTTTCTGAATTAGCTGTCCAAGAGTTTGAGTCCCACAAACATCATAAAAGTGTGTGATTTTATTCATTTTTGTTAAAAAACAAAGATGAACAGGTACAAAAAAACAAGGCTATTGTGGGTGTGTTCGTAAATTGTCTCTGAGAGCACCAGAGCGAGCGGGCGGGTGGGTGGAAATTCAGAAGCACAAAGATTAACTATCTCAGCCTATTTGAATTTTGTTGTATCATAGTGGTCTATAGTATTTATCACAAACTAAAACTGTTAAGTTAAAAATATCACTGATGTAAATGGTTACAGCTTGAAGTGGCGGTGAGGTATTAAAAATATTGAGAAGGTCTTGAAAAAGTCTTAAAAAGGTATTAAAATTAACTTCAAGATTCCTGCATATACCCTGGATCATAAATGCAGACAAAACTTAAAGAGATGTTCAGAAGACAGACTTGACAGGACTTGTCTTCATCTTATCTTATCCTGTACAAGTT